>NC_064923.1:422272676-422575434 GCF_023897955.1 Schistocerca gregaria
CTTTAGGTTAGTTTAAGTAGTATGCAAGTCTAGGGAACAATGACCTCAGCAGTTTGGTCACTTAGGAATTCACACACATTTGAACATTTGAATGTACCATTTGCACACCACACTTTTGTTTGCAAATCATTCAGGGCTCAAGAATCGCAATAAATACAGCTATACTTCATAGAAAATGAACATAACTTCAGAGTCATCCTGTCCGTCATCCATAGTCTCCAATAGTCATGTGCAGGACTGATGTCGAATAGCAGCGTCCAAACTGCTCAGTCTATGCACAACCGTTACTTTGTAGAGTTACAGTGTGGGCTTATGTCCAGCCGTGAGAGCAGATTTTACTGTCACAATAGTCGGAAGTGCTAAACGACGCAACGATTTTCTCATTTCCGACGCCGCTCCGAACTCGCTAGTTTAGCTGAAATCGATAAATGCACCTGCCAGAGTCCGAGCAAAGAGTGGGAGCGCTCGTAGCCTGCCTGCACGGTACTGGTTTCTGGGACCCGAAGCGTAGCAGATCGGAGGCGACGACTGCAGTGTTGGAGGTTTTGGTGAGACCACTTCAGCTGTTTTACAGTGGTTGTTCGTTGTGAACGTTTATTTCTGCCCTGTGATACAAATACACGCGCAGTTACTTTGCAATCATTCTGAGTGTAGAAACTGAAACACGATATGCCATTCATGAGCGTAACTGCACCAAGGTTCACAGATCGCCGTTTTTCCGTAAGTTGGAAGCTGAGTACGGGATAGAATCGCATTTATTCAGTTCTATGCGTTAAGCATTTAATATTATCACCCCCTCCTGCACTTTAAAATCATTTATTGCTTTACTGGAAGACGTGTATAAAGAACTTGTAATTCTTGGCTTTATTCAACTTCGATTGATGCCACTTGAAGACCCAGGTGGTACATACGTATGATTTATCTGACCAAACAGAGGTCAGTACAGTATCTAATTTCAGTATTACTGCTACTTTTTTTTGTTCACGCTAAGTTATTTATCAGCTCTTGCACGTAAGATAGATACATGTCTGGTGTGACATCACCTTGTCGACACCTGTTGTCAAAACCCCCTTTGTCTCTTTTCAGTGATTAATCTGTGTCTGGATAAGCAAACAGTTCAATCATAAACAACATCCATTTCACTAATGACAGATATCCCACTCTGTTCATGAATAACTATACTTACAAATACAAAAAGATAAGTTGGGAAGCGACATCCGCAATGCAAACTGCTGTGGTAAGCTTAGCAGTGTGTGTATTCATGGAACTGGGCCTCCTGTCTAACACACGGTGGCGAAGCCTTCGCTAGTATTTGCAGATCCTGTCTTTGGACTACGTCATGATTCTGTTGGTTTGATGAGACGTTACAGCGGTAACCGTATCCAGTCTAAGTTTCGTAAATACATTACGGAGGCACCATCCTCAATATACTGCGTTTGGCTACAAGCTGACTGTGTCCACACCATATAATTTTGGTAGGATTTTATCAGTGATTACCTACTGCTTGATGCTATGCGTTTCCCTCCTTTACCGTTTGGCACAATTACGTAAGTGTATGTCCTGTGGTCGATTCACTTACTTATTTATAGTCAGAATGCATTTACAAAGAACATTTGTAACGAGAGACATTTGAAACGTCCCCTTAGAAAAATTAATGAATTCCTGTGCTGGGAAACCTCTTACATTATTTGATTTTCAAACAGCTGAGCAGAACTGAACGTACTCAGACATTTCGCTCTTTACTTATTCTGATCAACACTAAACTGACACACAATATTTTTAGCGCAACGCAATCTGACTTTCAATCATCTCTACAAAAGAATGGCCCTGACTAACAATAACCTATACCTTTCATAAATCGCTTACCTCACAAAAATCTTCGTTACTCGAACTACTGCAATACAGCGAGCGCCAATTCTGCCAGCTAAATAAAAGATTCAAACTACTGAAGGCACTAACTACTGATACGCATAGTTAGCAAATGAAAGATTTTTTACCTTAATAGTGTTCAAAAGTCATTTTATATAATCAGTATTACAAATAATCCAGTATTACAAATAATCCAGTATTACAAATTTACTCTCTCTGATGGACACACGTCCAGTCATCCGCTCTCAAAACTCCGCCATGTCTCTCCCCACATCCACAACTGCTGACGGCTCACCTCAAACTGCGCAACGCTACGCGCTGTTAACAGCCAACTGCCCAACACTACAATAGCAAATTGCAACAAGGCAAACCAGCCACAGACTGCACACAGCACAGTCAGTGATTTTCATATAGAGCGCCACATGGCGTTACCAACATAAAAACCTAAACAGCCTACTTACAGATTCATTCTCAGGGCTTTGTCTAAGTACTCATGACTATAGTAAATCAGATCTCAACACATACACACACCTTACAAACATAGTGTCTTCTACGCGTCATACAATTTTCGAGCCAGTCTCATACTTGAGAATATATTCTGTGTGATGGCTTCTCTCTCCGATCAGTTAGCAGTATGGTACTATATCTAAATACTTTCGGATATTTAGGAACGTAAAATATACAGTTCAGTCTGCAACTGTGGTCTGCAAGATATTGTAACCACAATTGCATTTCCTTTTTCCATATTACTGCAGTGAATCGAAAAATTGTGATATCACATATAACGCAAATTATTAATGAGATCGCCCCACACTGAACGCCAAAGGCGTAGTGAGCTGAGAATTCTTCTCTGCTGTCTCACATGAAACGACGTGTAGAACTAACGATATCGCTTAGCGTTGGGAGGCAGTTACTGACATCAGTAGCTAAACACAAACAAACACAAAAGATTATGAGATTATTGGGTTGATGTATGAATGGAACAGATTTCTTATATGATTAAAACATGAAATAAATGTGTTTATTTCAGTACACCATAAAAATTCTGCCTTAATGTATTTATGATCTGGTGTCTATACGTCTGAGGTAAGATAATGGTGTTAATTTGTCTTGAATGTAATGCGTGTCTGATCGATCCATCCTTTTTCTCTACTAAGTGCAATGGGCTATTCTATGAAATAACTGCCGTTTCTATGACATCGTGCCGCGGCGTAGACTGAATTTCAGCTTTCACTTGCTTTGACTTTCACTTCCTCTCTGTGGCTTAACACAAAACTTATTGTGATCTTTGACTTGAAATCTGTACTGAAAACATGGTGCGTAAAACAACTGAGTGTGAATGTAAAATGTAACATAATTCCTCCAATCTGCATCTGTATGCTCTACTTTGTGTATTTTCTCTTGGATCAAAGAGTGTAAATCAGTTTTGTGATCAATGTCATCACAAGAATTACGTAAATAACGTCGGTCATAATAAAAGAATTCAGGTGAAAACGTGTTGCACGGTATAACAAAAAGCACTTTCTCATCGTGTCTTGATATCCAGTCTTCAATTTTCAGAGTAGTTTACTTACCTTCAGCTTCTACGATTATCTCAGCAGCATTGATATTTAAAATTGACTTGCTTTCATTTACAAAGGCTACTCCCAATATCATTTCTGTCGACAAAAGTGCTACAATTAAGAAACTCATTAAAAATTACGGCTTTGATTTGTCAAATGCAAACACTTTTGCCTGAAATAGCACCTTGAAATTTGATTTTGCGTAAAGATAACGTAGGAAAGTGAAAACGATTTCACTGATCACAGGTATGGGGCTACCTGAGTCAAGAACAGCAGACACTGTGACATCACCTAGAGAAACATGTATCACTGGATGTGCGATAGCATTGTGTGTGTAAACTGATTCCTGTGTGAAAATATCTCTTATGTCTTCAACATGTACGAAATTTACTGTTTCAGCAGCGATGTTTTCAGTTCTGTCTACGTCAGCTGCCGGAGTTGCGATTCATTGCTGTTTATTATCTCAGTGCCGCTGATCGTTGACCGGCATCTCTCTTCAACTATCTCAAAATGTCGCGGCTTGCTTGGTCTACCTGCGTTTTGTTTATGTTGACTGTTTTGTTGTCTTATTATTGTGGTAATATTCTCCATATTACTGACTGTCTCTGTAATTTCTGTTTTGCTAAGAGTTCTGTGGGTTTGATGTATCACAATTACAGCCACTAGTATACGAGTTGCGCCTGTAGTTGTTCTGATTACTGCCATAGTGTCTATGCTCGTTCGTAAAGCGCTTGTGCTGTCGATATCCGCGTTCATGATCAACACTACGGAAATGGCTCCTGTAATGATAATTGTTTCGGTTTTCTCACTGTGAATCATACGGACATGCTTGTTTTGTTGTCTTTGTTTCTGTGATAATGAGTTTTGTAAGAGTGTTCGTCATTTCTATGAACGTATGTTGGAAATGAGTGTCGGAAGTCAAGATGTCTGTTGTCATATTTTACAGTGATACGGTTGTCGGAATCTAATTCCAGTTCTTATAACAAACCTTGGAAAGCATCACGATCGTCCGTGGATTTTCCTGCCAATATTAGGGTGACGCAAATGTGAAGGTAATTTTGTTAAGTGAATGCGCATCAACTCCGATGGACTATGCTTGTGGTTCTTAAGTATTATCTCCTCAAAATACTTGACAGGGCTTGAAAACTCGTTCTGATCAACATTTTCCATCATTATTATACGCCGGCCGTTGTGGCCGAGCGGTTCTAGGCGCTTCACTCTGGAGCCGCGCGACCGCTACGGTCGCAGGTTCGAACCCTGCCTCGGGCATGGATGTGTGTGATGTCCTTAGGTTAGTTAGGTTTAAGTAGTTCTAAGTTCTAGGGGACTGATGACCTCAGATGTTATGTCCCATAGTGCTCAGAGCCATTATTATACTATGTTTCACTCGATCCTGAGTAGCTTGCGACCAATACACAGATTAGAAAGCGTGGTAAAAATGAGCTTCACTTTGACAAACCATGATTACAGACCGCAATCTCACTGCTGGCTCGCACTCGAGATATCCGCCACGAATTCCAGTTTGTGGCCTAAAGGCTAATTTTGCGAGAAGCTCTCCTTTTCCGTTCTGTTGTGCAGTTTTTAAACTATTTTGTTTAGTTCCAAGGCTGTGTAGCCCGACCTCTAGCCTCGTCATAATAGGTTGCAAATCACTTCTAATCTCTTCTAGAACATAAACAGAACGTTTTTTAAATTTTTGTACATGTTTTTAATTTTTTTTCTCAAGTCTCTGAACGTGTGACGTTAGTTCGTTTTTAGTACTCTTGATATATTTACTTGTGTCTTCTTGTTATTTTTCATTTTGTTCTGCGTTTTGTTCAAGTGTTTTGTCTGTTTTCTGAAACTGCTCAAGTGCTTTATGCATCTTTAGTAGTAATCCTAACAAAGTTGGATTACTAATTTCCGCATTCACGTTTACTGGATTTGCATTGTATTGTCAGTAATAGATGATGGCTCATGTTTGATTAAAAGAAATGGAAGCAAAATGTGAATCGACTTTCTCAGTACCTGGTTGTTCTGAAATTTCGCACAGCTGAGGCGACGTGTCGCCTGCCCGTCTGTCTTCTGAAATTTCTTGTTCACTGTTGCAGCTCCTAATAAACATCTCATCTGTGTTGGACAGTTGTTTGCATACTCTGAAATATCAAATAAATTACCATTGTGAGTGTACTGTTCCATTAATAATAGCCGACCGTTGTGGCAGAGCGGTTCTAAGTGCTTCAGTGTGAAACCGCGCTGCTGCTACGGTCGCAGGTTCGAATCATGGATGGATGTGTGTGATGTCCTTAGGTTTAAGTAGTTCTAAGTCTAGGAGACTGATGACCTCAGAAGTTAAGTCCCATAGTGCTCAGAGCCATTTGAACCATTTTGTTAAGTCCCATAGTGCTTAGAGCCATTTGAAACATTTTTGAACCATTAATAATTACATCATTACTTCGTGACATGGTTTGTGATCTCGTAGAATGACAAAATACTCTGTTGGCAGACATAATGTTGAAATGTAAAAATTGAATTACAAAAAAAAAAAAAAATCTGTTTATATTTAAATAAAGTAATAAATTCTTTTACGGTAACTAAAATTTTGCTAAAACGTATGTAACACTGAAATCCTTCACCTGATTGTGCCTGCCTACTCTCTGCCTACGCAACAAATATATTCACACTCAGTATTTTTCCAAAAAGGAGAAGGAAAAAGTTTCACAATAAATTCCACACAAATAAGACAATGACATTACAACAACGGAAGGAGGAAATGCAAGTTGAAAATGGCTCTGAGTACTATGGGACTTATCTTCTGAGGTCATCAGTCCCCTAGAACTTAGAACTACTTAAACCTAACTACCCTAAGGACATCATGCACATCCATGCCCGAGGCAGGATTCGAACCTGCGACCGTAGCGGTCGCGCGGTTCCAGATTGTAGTGCCTAGAACCGATCGGCCACACCGGCAGGCGAAATGCAAGTGTCAGTACATATACGCATAGAGCTGATTTGCTTCCGAGAACCTATGTTTCAAACTAACTACATAATACCAGAAAATCCCGAGGACTATCCTAAGGGAAAAGGGTCGACATAAGTAAGTTTTCTATTAAAACTTTGTCTGACTGTAAGAGAAGATGCATTGATCTCGAAAACGTGTACTTTGTATATCGCATTTAGTTGCTCAGCAAAACTGACTGTTAGTTGGTCCTGTGATGCGCATGTTAACAGTGTCGTGAAATAAAAACTTTGAACTTCATGAAATATAAAATTTGAAACAACGAAAATTAATCCAATTAAATGCCAAGGGAACCTAATTATGCGCTCATTGAAAACTACATAACTAAAACTCAGTACTGAAGCACATTATGAACAGCGCATGATATGAAGGGTTACACTAAGAATATCCACAAAAATAAATTGCTGCTCTACTCGGAAGAAAATGACTGTTTGAAATTACTAACACTGTTCACAGAAAATTAATGTACTAGCTAGTACGACACCTGACAATCCTGACCTCGCATTCTTATGCAAACTGTGCAAGGCGACATCTGCCCTAACTTAAAAGTCTCTTACCTCTTGCTCAGCCTGCTGTTTTTTGTCTGGAGTATTGACGTTCTCGAAAGCAAATGCACATATAAAAAAAGTTTTGCAGCAGCGCCTATTAGACGGAGAGGGTCCGACAGCCGATCAGTTGCAGTCATTCCACCAGGAAGGACGTACACGGCTCGTCTGTAGTTCAACCATGCCTAGACGGTCAGTACCGCAGTTCGATCACGTCCGCGTTGTTACTTTGTGCCAGGAAGGGCTCTCAACAAGGGAAGTGTCCAGGCGTCTCGGAGTGAACCAAAGCGATGTTGTTCGGACATGGAGGAGATACAGAGAGACAGGAACTGTCGATGACATGCCTCGCTCAGGCCGTCCAAGAGCTACTACTGCAGTGGATGACCGCTACCTACGGATTATGCCTCGGAGAAAGCCTGACAGCAACGCTACCATGTTGAAAAATGCTTTTCGTGAAGCCACAGGACGTCGTGACACGACTCTAACTGTGCGCAAAAGGCTGCATGATGTGCAACTGCCGGCCGGAGTGGCCGAGCGGTTCTAGGCGCATGCAGTCTGGAACCGCACGACTGCTACGATCGCAGGTTCGAATCCTGCCTCGGGCATGGATGTGTGTGATGTCCTTAGGGTAGTTAGGTTTAAGTAGTTCTAAGTTCTAGGGGACTGATGACCACAGCAGTTCAGTCACATAGTGCTCAGAGCCATTTGAACCATTTTTGATGCGCGACTTCACTCCTGACGTCCATGGCGAAGTCTATCTTTGCAACCACGACACCATGCAGCGCGATACAGATGGGCCCAACTACATGACGAATGGACCACTTAGGATTGGCATCATGTTCTCTTCACCGATGAGTGTCACATATGCCCTCAATCAATCGTCGGAGACCTGTTTGAAGGCAACCCGGTCAGGCTGAACGGCTTAGGCACACTGTCTAGCGAGTGCACCAAGATGGAGGTTTCCTGCTGTTTTGGAATTCGCGCCCCTATCGTGCACATCTTATGAATGACTTCCTTCCAGATAACGACATCGCTCTGCTAGAGTGACCAGCATGTTCTCCAGACATGAACCTTATCCAACATGCCTAACAGACAATGAAAAGGGCTGTTTATGGACGACGGCACTCACCAACCCCTCTAACGGATCTAGGCCGAATCGACGTTGAGGAGGTGGACAATCTGGGTCAACAGTGCCTTGATGAACTTGAGGATAGTATGCCACGACGAATTCAGGCTTGTATCAATGCAAGAAGATGTCTATTGGAGATTGGAGGTACCAGTGTGTACAGCAATCTGGACCGCCACCTTTGAAGGTATCGCTGTGTGGTGGTGCAAATGCAATGTGTGATTTCCATGAGCAATAAAAAGGCTGGAAATGATGTTTATACTGATCTCTATTCCCATTTTCTGTACAGGTTTCAGAACTCTCTGAAGCGAGGTAATGGATACTTTTTTGATGTGTGTTCAAATCAGCAGATGCTGTAGCTAAAGATAAGTAATCTACTTTAAACTGTCAGAAACAACCTGTTGCTTCGTGTGGCGTAAGGTACAATACACACATGACAAAAACTCAAAGCTTTACAGTGAATCGTGCAGATTAGTTTTAGTTTAAAGAAAATCTCTTTCGAGAAATCAGACTCGGAATAATTGAGAGAAAGACAGGACATCATGAGAAGACTCTAACAATTACAAAATACTCTCATTACAAAAATTAGAAACACACCTTTAAAATTTCTCCAAACTCTTATAAATGTGTATTAATCTCAATAGAAAAGTATTTCAGGTAATTTCTCCCAGATTCACAAGTAACAGATCTATTTCTGTGAAAAACTCAACTGCACCCTACCTTTCGTGAAATCACCACAGATAAAACTAAACACAATTGTCAAGGATCTTATTGACCACTACTGCTGTGTCCTCATTCATCTCTGTCTCAGTATAGTAAAGCTGAAATTTTTTACAATACCAGAAAACATATGAGACCCTTACACATGATGTGGCTGTACGAATCTGCACAGCGGATCAAACAATGTTTACCTTCTAAAGCGCTAGTCGCCATAATCAATGCCACGTAGGATTTGGATAGCCCTACATGGCGTTGATTCTGGCATTCCTGTAACTATCGATTCCATTTCCGCATGACAGTCGTCGGATTCCGACATATGCGAGCAGTTATAGAGCAGAAAGGTCGATCTGTCTCGATGTATCTCGATGCCGCTATTGTCGAATTAGAGACGTGCTGGTAGACGTCTCTCCCTCTTAGATGAGGCTTAATACCATATTCTTACAAAGAGGCAAAATTTCTTACATAGAAAATGTGTAAGTCATCTGATCAAAAGTATCTGTACAGATACAGTGCGTATCCACACTCCACTTTCGTGACGTGTTGAACGCCGTCGGGGACACTTTCAGTCAGGTCTCTGAATGTCTAAGGAGAAATGGCAGCCTATTTATCCTCAAGAGCGGAAACCAGAGAAAGCAGTGGTGTTGGATGCTGCCCTCTGGAACTAAGTGTAAGTTCTAACTCATCCCAAACATGCTGTACTGGGTTCAGATCAGAACTATTGGCAGGCCAGTCCATTTTAGGAATGGTATTAACAACAAACCATTGTCTCACATATGATGCTTTACGACAGCGTGCACTGTCATGCTGATATAAACAGAGTCACCGGACTGTTTCTCTACTATATCCGCACATAATTTTGTGAAACCTGTTCGTACCCTTCCTGTTTCAGTTTTTTCTTAAGCGCCATAAGAAGACCACACCCTAACCACAAAAAACACGCCTATATCACAACACTACCTTCTTTGTACTTTTCTTGTTGGCGTTACACATGATGGCAGGTGACGTTCTCCAAATGGGTCAAATGGTTCTAAGCACTATGGGACTTAACAGCTGAGGTCATCATTCCCCTAGACTTAGAACTACTCAAACCTAACCAACCTAAGGACATCACACACATCCATGCCAGAGGCAGGATTCGAACCTGCGACCGAGCAGCAGCGCGGTTCCGGAGTGAAGCGTGACGTTCTCCAGACATTCACCAAACGCAAACCCTTCAATTGGATTGCCACAGTATATGTTCTGTGATTCATGAGTCTAAATTACTCGCTTCCAGTCATCCACAGCCCAGTAGCGTCGTTTACTACACCAACTAAAGTATCACTTAGTATAGACTACAGAAATGTGTCTTAAGAGGAGTTTCTCCACGTTTGTACGCTATTCATGTTAACTCTCTACGCATAGTAAATGTACTAGCTGGACCTCTGGCAGCACTTCGGAGCTCGAAAGTGTTTCCTCCCGCTAATTCCATGTGATTTTTTACAACCACTCTGCGCAATATTAGACGATCCCTGTCTGTCAGCAAGTGCCGTCTGCGTGGTCTTGGAGATCAGTAAAGTCGAGTTGGGCAGCTGCATAACGGTTGAAATGTATCTGAAAGATTTGTTGCTCAGGAAACATCCAAGAACTGATCACCGTTCGAAGCTCAGTTGATCGACCCATTTCGCTGTTACTGTTTTTCTGTTGACAAGACAATACTTCCCATCTCTCTTTACGCTGAGGTGAAACAATCACGAGATAGCGATAATCACATATAAAGATGTGCGATAGTATCGTATACACAGGTTGTAAACGGGTAGTGCATTGGCGGAGCTGTCATTTGTACTCAGGTGACTCATGCAAAAGATTTCCTTCTCCGATGTGATTGCGGTCGCACGGTGGAAATTAACAGACTTTGATTGCTGAATGGCAATTTGAATTAGATGCATGGGACAATCCATTTCGGTAATCGTTAGGGTTCAAATGGTTCAAATGGCTCTAAGCACACTGGGACTTTACATCTGAGGTCATCAGTCCCGTTAAATTAGAACTACTTAACTAACCTGAGGACATCAGACGTATCCATGCCCGAGGCAGGATTCGAACCTGTGACCGTAGCAGCAGCGCGGTTCCGGACTGAAGCGCCTAGAACCGCTCGGCCAAAGCGGCCGGCAATCGTTAACGAATCCAATATTCCGTGATCCGCAGTGTCTAGGGTGTGTTGAGGACACCAAATTTCAGGCATTTCAGGCTGCCCGACAGCCTTCACTTGACGACCGAAGGCAACAGTGTATATGTAGGCTGTCAATGCTAAGAAACAAGTAACACTGCGTGAAATAACCGCAGAAACCAATGTACGACAAAGGTATCTCTTAGGACAGTGCGGCGTGGCATTAATCGGATATATCAGAAGACGACCACGCGAGTGCCTTTGCTAACACCACGACATCGTCTGCAGCACCTTTTCTGGGCTCGTGACCGTATAGGTGGGACACTAGACAACTGGAAAACCGTGACCTTGTCAGATGAGTCATAATTTCATTTTGTAAGATCTGAGCCGAACGCTGTGGCCTAGGTGTTCAAGGCGCTTCAGTCCGAAATCGTGCTGCTGCTACGGTCGCAGGTTCGAATCCTACCTCGGGCATGGATATCTGTGATGTCCTTAGGTTAGTTAGGTTTAAGTAGTTCTAAGTCTAGGGGACTGATGACCTCAGATGGTAAGTCCCATAGTGCTTAGAGCCATTTGAACCATTTTGGTAAGAGCTGATATTAGCGTTCGAGTGTGGCACAGGCTCTTCGAATCCATGGACACAAGTTGTCAACAAGGGACTGTGTAAGATGGTGGTGGCTCCATAACGGTGTGAACTGTTTTTACATGGATTGGGCTGGGTCCTCTGGTCCAGCTGAACCGATTATTGACTGGAAATGATTATGTTCGGCTTCTGGGAGACTATTTTCACCCGCTCATAGACTCCGTGTTCCCAAATAACGCTGGAATTCTTATCGATGACATTACGCCTTGTAATGAGGCCACAGTTGTTCGCGATTGGTTTGAAAAACATTCTGTACAATTCGTCACCCGACCTGATTCCTAAGCCGGCCGCTGCGGCCGAGCGGTTCTAGGCGCCTCAGTCCGGAACCACGCTGCTGCTATGGTTGCAGGTTCGAATCCTGCCTCGGGCATGGATGTGTGTGAAGTTCTTAGGTTTGTTAGGTTTTATTAGTTCTAACTCTAGAGGACGGATGACCTCAGATGTTGTCCCACAGTGCTTAGAGCAATATGAACCATTTGAACATAAGTCCTATCGAATATTTATGGGACGTAATCTATAGGTCAGTTTTTGCATAAAATCGTGGACCAGCAACACTTTCGCAATTATGGACGGCTATAGAGGCAGAGAGACTCAATAATTCTGTAGGGGACTTGTCGTGACCATGCTACGTCGATATGCTACGCTACACCAGGGAAAAGAAGGTTCGATATGATTTTAGAAGGTATCTCGTGACTTCCTTCACCTCAGTGCAAACTTTCGAGTCCGCTTCTATTGACATTTGATGGTCAAATACGCATTACATGGGTGTGCCAGGACGCGTTTGATCATGTAATGTATTTCTGCTGAGATAATAATGATTTGTATATCCAAGCAAGCCACAACTAGGTATTTCTTGCCTGGTTAACGTTTTCTACCCGTCGCCATTGCACTGTTGCTAGTTCAGTGGGCGGAAGCGTATATCGTCGCAGGGATGGCAGAACTCTGTACAGGGCGCTATTGTTCGGTTCGCAGACAGAGAAATACGTAGCTCTGAGACGGACTCTGCAGATCGCCGCTGGAGGAGAGGAGAAATGAGATTCGGCTCCCCCGTGTCTGGTGCCATTGTACGGCCGTCGCCCGCAGCTGCAGCTGCCGATGTCTGCCGGCGAGCGCTCCACTCGTTCGGTCGACACCGCCTGCCTCTCCATTCTTCGCGTCACTTCGTTACGATGTGCGCGCGCTGCTGCCTCGAAACAAGAGCCAAGTTACACGCGGATAATGTAATAGCATTATTCCGAATATGCCGCGCTAATCGGCTATGAAAATCTCTAGTTATTGTGTTAAGACGTCAACTGTTGAACTTGTAATTGAGTTTCGGCGGGTGGCAACCGGGCGTGACTTGGCCAAACTTTCCTCCGGGGCTGGGGTTGGTCGATCGGGGGCCAAACAGGTCCCTACCTACTCTGCATCAAGGAGCTGCCACAGCGCTGTGCGGCGCACCGCGAACAGAGGCGCCTCCAGCCACCATCCGCATATGCACGTGGCGTTGTATTATCCTTTGCTTTCTTAATTGCTCTTCCCTCCACGCCCCCCATCGCATTTCTTTCTTTCACCACACATATACATCTAGAGAAATAGAGCTCAGGGTGAAATCATTGATGGAGCTCCACAAGGTACAACATGAGGCTAACTGTTGTTTCTCATGTATGTGAATAATCTTCAGTTTAATAGACATCAAGAAAAATTATTTCCCTCTTCACATGACACAGGTAGTATCATGAATCCGTACTGATGTGCCTCAAAGAGAAAATTGTAAATAATACACTGAGGCGATAAAACTTATGGGGTACCTCCTAATATCGCTACGGACCTCTTTTTACCCGGCACTGAACACCAGCTCGACGTCGCATAGGATGTCCCCTGCAGAAATATTGAGCCATGCTGCTTCTAAAATGGTTCAAATGGCTTTGAGTACATGGGACTTAGCATCTGAGGTCATCAGTCCCCTAGAACGTAGAACTACTTAAACCTAACTAACCTAAGGACATCACACACATCCATGCCCGAGGCAGGATTCGAACCTGCGACCGTAGCGGTCGCGCGGTTCCAGAGTGAAGCGCCTAGAATCACTCGGTCCCAACGGCCATTCCATACTTGCGAAGGTGTAGACAGAGCAGGATTTTGTGCCAGAACTTACGTCTGTATTATGTCCCATGAATGTTCTATGGGATTCACGTCCGGCGATCTGGGTTGCCATATCATTGGCTCTAATTGCCCAGAATGTTCTTCAGACCAATCATTACAGGTTTTGACCCCGTGACATGGCACATTGCATCCATAAAAATTCCATCAGTGTTTGCGAAATGAGATCCATGAATTTCTAAAAACGGTCTCCAAGAAGCAGAACATAACCAGGACTCAGTCCACTTCATATAAACACAGCCGATACCGTTATGGAGCCCCCAACAGGTTGCACAGTGCCTTGTTAACAATGTGAGTCCATGCATTCGTGGGTTGTGCGCCACATTAATTTTTTTTTCTTTTTTTGAGTCATCAGTCTTCTGACTGAGATGATGCGGCCCACTGCGAATTTCTCTCCTGAGTTAAACTCAACTCAGAGTAGCACTTGCAACCGACGTCAACAATTATTTGCTCCATGTATTCCATTCTCTTGAAAATGTATGATGAGATAAAAGAAATTATTCAGATAGTGAAGGGAGACGAAAATTTAATAGTCGTGGGTGACTGAAATACGAGTGAAGGAAAAGAGGGAGAAGGAAACATAGTAGGTGAATGTGGATTGGGGGGGAAGAAATGAAAGAGGAAGCCGTGTGGTAGAATTTTACACAGAGCATAACTTAATCATACCTAACACTTGGTTCAAGAATCATAAAAGAAGATTGTATACATGGAAGAATCCCGGAGATACTAAAAAGTATCAGATAGATTATATAATGGTAAGACAGAGATTTAGGAACCAGGTTTAAAATTGTAAGACATTTCGAGGGAAAGAAGTACAGTAGAAGAAGAATGGATAGCACTGAGGTATGAAGTAGTGAAGGCAGCAGAGGATCAAGAACGTAAAAAGACGAGGGCTAGTAGAAATCCTTGGGTAACAGAAGATATATTGAATTTAATTGATGAAAGGAGAAAATATAAAAATGCAGTAAATGAAGCAGGCAAAAAGGAATACAAACATCTCAAAAATGAGATCGACAGGAAGTGCAAAATGGCTAAGCAGGGATGGCTAGAGGACAAATGTAAGGCTGTAGAGGCTTGTCTCACTAGGGATAAGATAGATACAGCCTACAGGAAAATTAAAGAGACCTTTGGAGAACAGAGAGCCACTTGTATGAATATCAAGAGCTCAGGTGGAAACCCAGTTCTAAGCAAAGAAGGGAAAGCAGAAAGGTGGAAGGAGTATATAGAGGGTCTATACAAGGGCGATGTACTTGATGACAATATTATAGAAATTGAAGAGAATGTAGATGAAGATGAAATGGGAGATACGATACTGCGTGAAGAGTTTGGCAGAGCACTGAAAGATCTGAGCCGAAACAAGGCCTCGGGAGTAGACAACATTCCATTGGAACTACTGGCGGCGTTGGGAGAGCCAGTCCTGACAAAACTCTACCATCTGTTGAGAAAGATGTATGAGACAGGCGAAGTACCCTCAGACTTCAAGAAGAATATAATAATTCCAATCCCAAAGAAAACAGGTGTTGACAGAAGTGAAAATTACCGAACTATCAGTTTAGTAAGCCACAGCTGCAAAATACTAACGCGAATTCTTTACAGACGAATGGAAAAACTGGTAGAAGCCGACATCGGGGAAGATCAGGATTCCGTAGAAATATTGGAACACGTGAGACAATACTGACCATACGACATATCTTAGAAGAAAGATTAAGGAAAGGCAAACCTACGTTTCTAGCATTTGTAGACGTAGAGAAAGCTTTTGACAATGTTGACTGGAATACTCTCCTCCAAATTCTAAAGGTGGCAGGGGTAAAATTCAGGGAGCGAAAGGCTATTTACAATTTGTACAGAAACCAGTGGCAGTTATAAGAGTCGAGGCTCATGAAAGGGAAGCAGTGGTTTGGAAGGGAGTGAGACAGGGTTGTAGCCTCTCCTCAATGTTACTCAATCTGTGTATTGAGCAAGCAGTAAAGGATACAAAAGATAAATTCGGAGTAGGGATTAAAATCCATGGAGAAGAAATAAAAACTTTGAGGTTCGCCGATGACATTGTAATTCTGTCAGAAACAGCAAAGAACTTGGAAGGGCAGTTGAATGGAATGGACAGTGTCTTGAAAGAAGGATATAAGGTGAACATCAACAAAAGCAAAACGATGATAATGGAATGTAGTCGAATTAAATCAGGTGATGCTGAGAGAATTAGATTAGGAAATGAGACACTTAAAGTAGGAAACGAGTTTTGCAATTTGGGGAGAAAAATAACTGATGATGGTCGAAGTAGAGAAGATATAAAATGTAGACTGGCAATGGCAAGGAAAGCGTTTCATAAGAAGAGAAATTTGTTAACATCGAGTATAGATTTAAGTGTCAGGAAGCCGTTTCTGAAAGTATTTGTATGGAGTGTAGCCACGTATGGAAGTGAAACATGGACGATAAATAGTTCGGACAAGAAGAGAATAGAAGCTTTCGAAATGCGCTGCTACATAAGAATGCTGAAGATTAGATGGGTAGATCACATAACGAATGAGGAGGTATTGAATAGAATTGGGGAGAAGAGGAATTTGTGGCACAACTTGACGAGAAGAAGAGACCGGTTGGTAGGACATGTTCAAGGCATCAAGGGATCACAAATTTAGCATTGGAGGGCAGCGTGGAGGGTAAAAATCGTAGAGGGAGACCAATAGATGACTACACTAAGCAGATTCAGAAGGATGTAGGTTGCAGTAGGTACTGGGAGATGAAGAAGCTTGCACAGGATATTGTAGCATGGAGAGCTGCATCAAATCAGTCTCAGGACTGAAGACCACAACAACAACATTCCATTCTCTGTCTTCCTCTACAGCTTTCACCCTCTACCGCTCTCTCTAATGCCGTGGAAGTCGTTCCCTGATGTCTTTAGAGATGTCCTATCATCCTGTCCCTTCTCCTTGTCAGTGTTTTGCACCTTCTGCGCAATACCTCGTCATTCCTTGCCTTATCAGTCCACCTAATTTTCAAAGTTCATCTCTAGCGCCACATCTCAATTGCTTCGATTCTTTTCTATTCCGGTTTTCTCACAGTCCATTTTTCACTACCACACGATTTTGTGCTCCAAAAGTACATTCTCAGAACTTTCTCCCTTAAATTAAGCCTTTGTTTGATACTAGTAAACTTCTCTTGGCCAGGAATGCCCTTTTTTCCAGTGCTAGTCTGCTTTTGATACCCTCCTTGCTCCGTCCGTCGTTGGTTATTTTCCTGCCCAGGTAGTAGAATTCCTTAACTTCATCTTCTTCGAGACCATCACTCCTGATGTTAAGTTTCTCACTGTTCTCATTTCTGTTACTTCTCATTACTTTCCTCTTTCTTCGATTTACTCTCAATCCATTCAGGAGATCATGTAATTCTTCTTCACTTTCACTCTGGATAGCAATGTCATCAGCGAATCATAGCGCCTCTAATTGTAATCCCACTCCTGAACCTTTCTTTTGTTTCCATCACCCATAGTAGGAGTCAAAGACTATGTTTCTGTCTTGTACCAATTTTAATCCGAACACGTCTTTCTTGGTCGTCCACTGTTATTACTCCCTCTTGGTTCTTGTAGATATTGTCTATAACTTACCCCTTTTTTTCAGAATTTCGAATGTCTTGTACCTATTGACCCTCCCCATAGCTTTTCCCAGGTCGAAAAATCCTATGAACGTGTCTTGATTTTTCTTTAATCCTGCTTCCATTATCAACCGCAACGTCAGAATTGCGACTCTGTTGCCTTTACCTTTCCTCAAGGCAAACTGGTCGTTATTTAATACAGCCTAAATTTTCTTGAGCGTTCTTCTGTATATTACTCTTGTCAGCAACTTGGATCCATGAGCTGTTGATTATGCGATAATTCTCGCACTTGTCAGATCTTGCAGTCATCGGAATTGTGTGGATGATATTTTTTCGAAAGGCAGATGGTATGTCGCCAGACTCATACATTCTACACACCAACGTGAATAGTCTTACCAACTGAAATCGAGACTCATCTGACCAGTGCACGGCCGGGTGCGCTGATCTCGCGGTTAAGGCGCTCAGTCCGGAACCGCGTGACTGCTACGGTCGCAGGTTCGAATCCTGCCTCGGGCATGGATGTGTGTGATGTCCTTAGGTTAGTTAGGTTTAAGTAGTTCTAAGTTCTAGGGGACTGATGACCACTGATGTTAATAGTGCTCAGAGCCATTTTTTTTTTACCAGTGCACGGTTTTCCAGTTGTCTACATCCAGTCCAGATCTCCAACTTGTATTCATGGGTTCGTGAGGTCTCCGCCACACTTGAACCCTATTATCAGCTCTTATCAGCTGAATTGGGACTAATTTGACAGTTACAGCCATATAGGGTCTAATCAATATGGTCACGAGCCCAGGAAAGGCGATGCAGATGATGTCGTGGTGTTAGAAAAGGTACTCGTGTTGCTCTTCTGCTGCCATAGCTAAATTGCGCCCCATTTCGACGCACTGTCTTAACTGATTCCTTCGACATAAGTCCCGCATTGATTTCCCTGGATATTTCGCTCGATTTTGCATATCTGTTAGCAGTTACGTGTTAATTTGTTAGTTAGTTACGTGTTGCACTGATCAATCTCACGGAAACCGTTATGATGTGAAATGTGTCGAGCGCATACGAAATGCACACATGAATGAAGGTTTATTTTCTTTTTCTTTTTATTAAGCTTAAAATTTTTATTACCCACCCGATACGGCTGAGTCACGGTGCTTTGGGAAACAGTCCTGTATCACCGCCTAATAGATGTGTTATTGTCAATGACGTTTTCTAGGGGCTCTCGAGTATAACAAGTTCCTTACCCCCCACACCTCCTTACGACTACGCAATTGCGCTACTCTCTATCGTTAAGTGAAGGCCGTCAACCACTGCGTTGTCTGCGGTGAGAAGTATGTCTGAAAATTTGGCTTTTCGGCACACTCTTGACACTATGGATCTCGCAAAATTGAAATCCCCAACGATTCCCGAAATGGGATGTCTCAAGTGTCTGGCACAACTACCATTCCACGTAGAGAGTCTTGTAGGATCCTAGTCCCAGACTCCTACAGTCTGGAGGACAAATCCGGTGAGGACATAGTTAAACTCGAGAGCGCCAAGAAAACACCATTAACGATAGCTCATTTATTAGGCAGTGATAAAGGATTGTCTTACAAAGTGCACGCCTCATCTGCACCAGCACAGCAGACACCTCACTGGCTGCAAGTAAACTTCTCTAGTATTCCCATGGAACTGAGACAAGTTTATAGTTTCCTTCGCTCTAACAAACGACACTTTCAAAGGACTGTGAAGGCCCTATATTTCAAGAAGGCTGTAAGAAAATACAAAACAAGAAAGCAAACAAATATCGGTCCCTCACTGCATTACACTGATACAGACTTCAACTCGTAGTTGTTGACATCATGTTAGAACCGTGTATATGGTCGGTTGCTGTTCTCCTAGGTGTGTGGGTGTGTCACAAGCTGCAGACCTCTCTATTATTTGCAGCCACTTGTTGGCACCTGATGTAGGAGTCTGGTCCCAGATTCCTCCAGTCGTAAGGAGATGTGGAAGTACGGACCTACTTATATTCGAGAGCCCCTAGAAAACGTCATTGACAATAACACATATATTTGACAGTGATACAGAACTTTTTTCCACCGTGTCTCAGCCACGCTGGCGCAGCAGCTCCTCGTCAGCGGTGGAAAACTGGAGTGTGCTCGACTTGTAGTACGGCCAGTGCAGTGAAGCCTCGGGTGATGGTTTCTACGTCACAGGGGAGGCCATCGACTTATGACCTCCGGCAGCCTCCAGCTTTAGATGTCGACATCCAAAGTACTCTCGTCGAGATATAACGTTTGAACTGAGAAGTTACGCCCCAGGTCCATCTGAAGTACTCGCTAGCTAACAGGAAACAGAAACAGGACCCAGTAGCTTAAGTGTCAGCCTCAGCAATGGGATGAGCAGCAATAGTGCTCCCCCTCTCGCAGGTGGGAGATGGACAGCATCGAGGTCACACAGGTCACGCCTCCAGCAGATATGCAGGTTGACAGCGGGCTCCACGCCCTATCAGTGTTGACTCAGACGTTGGCAGTGCATCTGATAGTAGCAGCGTCCTTCCATCCAGATGCGTGGTTGGATAGATGAAGACAGCTAGGCGTGACAAGGGTCGGCCTCCATAGCCTCCCGTCTCACTCGACAGCTGCAACTGACGCAAGGGCTGAGACTTCACACTGTGCAGTCGGCAGTCGGCACTCAGCCACTTGCTAAGAGGGGTGAGGTATGTACACTCCTGGAAATTGAAATAAGAACACCGTGAATTCATTGTCCCAGGAAGAGGAAACTTTATTGACTCATTCCTGTGGTCAGATATATCACATGATCACACTGACAGAACCACAGGCACATAGACACAGGCAACAGAGCATGCACAATGTCGGCACTAGTACAGTGTATATCCACCTTTCGCAGCAATGCAGGCTGCTATTCTCCCATGGAGACGATCGTAGAGATGCTGGATGTAGTTCTGTGGAACAGCTTGCCATGCCATTTCCACCTGGCGCCTCAGTTGGACCAGCGTTCGTGCTGGACGTGCAGACCGCGTGAGACGACGCTTCATCCAGTCCCAAACATGCTCAATGGGGACAGATCTTGCTGGCCAGGGTAGTTGACTTACACCTTCTAGAGCACGTTGGGTGGCACGGGATACATGCGGATGTGCATTCTCCTGTTGGAACAGCAAGTTCCTTTGCCGGTCTAGGAATGGTAGAACGATGGGTTCGATGACGGTTTGGATGTACCGTGCACTATTCAGTGTCCCCTCGACGATCACCAGACGTGTACGGCCAGTGTAGGAGATCGCTCCCCACACCATGATGCCGGGTGTTGGCCCTGTGTGCCTCGGTCGTGTGCAGTCCTGATTGTGGCGCTCACCTGCACGGCGCCAAACACGCATACGACCATCATTGGCACCAAGGCAGAAGCGACTCTCATCGCTGAAGACGACACGTCTCCATTCGTCCCTCGATTCACGCCTGTCGCGACACCACTGGAGGCGGGCTGCACGATGTTGGGGCGTGAGCGGAAGACGGCCTAATGGTGTGCGGGACCGTAGCGCAGCTTCATGGAGACGGTTGCGAATGGTCCTCGCCGATACCCCAGGAGCAACAGTGTCCTTAATTTGCTGGGAAGTGGCGGTGCGGTCCCCTACGGCACTGCGTAGGATCCTACGGTCTTGGCGTGCATCCGTGCGTCGCTGCGGTCCGGTCCCAGGTCGACGGGCACTTGCTCCTTCCGCCGACCACTGGCGACAACATCGTTGTACTGTGGAGACCTCACGCCCCACGTGTTGAGCAATTCCGCAGTACGTCCACCCGGCCTCCCGCATGCCCACTATACGCCCTCGCTCAAAGTCCGTCAACTGCACATACGGTTCACGTCCACGCTGTCGCGGCATGCTACCAGTGTTAAAGACTGCGATGGAGCTCCGTATGCCACGGCAAACTGGCTGACACTGACGGCGGCGGTGCACAAATGCTGCGCAGCTAGCGTCATTCGACGGCCAACACCGCGGTTCCTGGTGTGTCCGCTGTGCCGTGCGTGTGATCATTGCTTGTACAGCCCTCTCGCAGTGTGCGGAGTAAGTATGGTGGGTCTGACACACCGGTGTCAATGTGTTCTTTTTTCCCATTTCCAGGAGTGTATGTTGGCACTTCCCGTGGGATCTGCCGCTGTGGAGGTGGTTATGACATCATGTGTCCTTGATGTCAGCTCTCCAAGTGTTTTCAAACTTTCAGGGGTTCTTTTATGCTGTCTGGGCACTTAAATACATAGTGTTACGTTGTACCTAGGCATCCTTGCAAACCTCTGCTTTGTCTCTAGTATGACGCTATCTCTCGGCTTCCACGATGTCATCATTCTTCGCTAGGAGACGTGGGAGCTTGGTTGTTCCACCATGCTGCGATAGCTTCCGTATTCGCCGCAACTCACTCAGCTTTTCCCCCTATCTGGCAGCCTACTGGTCACTGAAACAGGCAATTCGACTTCCGGGAGCTACCGAGATAAAACTTGAACGAAGCCCGGAATACTATGCTGGGGAGTACCAGTCTGTTATTTCCCATCGTGCGGCCATAATCACATCGGAAACCTCTTCAAATGAATCACCTGACTACAAATGACAGCTCCGCCAATGCACTGCCCTCTTATATCTTGTGTACGTGACAGTGCATGTATATGTTTCTGTCGCTATCCTATGACTTTCGTCACCTATGGCACATGTGACTGTATGGGCATATAATTTAACACGTATTCCTGGAGCATGTTCTTATTGGTGAGAGTAACAACACTTCGTCTTTTAAGCCTCACCTGTGTTGTGAGAGGCGTGTCTTTAAAAATATTGATGAACCGTTGAATGTGTTGATAAGGGACGTCTTATGAATATGTTTCAAGAGATCGAGATTTATAAATACTTCATTAAATACCCAGAAAAGGTTTTAAACGAAGACAGTTGTAAAATATATTTTTTTGGCAATGTTGTACAACATTGAAGCAATTATAACCTTTACTCTGGTTCTTCCCCTTATGCTTGAAATGCACCTTACTGCCACAAACAGTATATCACTTCATCTTTTATTGTTCTTTACAAATTTTTAAATCTATGGAGATCATTTTAATCTTCATTTTAGTATTAGTACTTCTATTATTGCTTCAGTTTTCATTCTGCTAATATGCACTACAGTTCTAACCGATCTCATTTCGGAAGATAACAATGCTAAGCCCATATGAAGTGGTGCCACAAGACGGAGGAGTATTTCACGCACTTCTTCATCGAGCTGCCAGACGACTTACAAAAAGCATATTTTCGCTCCGTATGTATAACAGGTTTGTGACCGAGCCATATTCTAGTATTTTATTATACTTCAGTCTCTAATACTGTTTATTTTCTGTTTGCTTTCTACATACATAATACCAAATTGTGTATATTAACTGTAACTGAATGCAATAATTGTATATGATTTTGTTGTTGTGACTACGATTTTCAGTTGCGTCACTGATGGAATGTATCGTCTGTCATAATATCTGGCTGGCAGATCATAAAATCATGGCAGCAAATAAATAAAAATAAAATAACCTTAGTATTGTACAACAAAGAACTGACCTGGTGGATGGGTGCTTACAAAATAAGGACAGCATGTGTCTAGAATGGTCACCCCACTCCCTGCATTAAATCTGGTTGAACATGTGAGGGAGACTCTAGGCAGTAACACTAAGAGCATATTACTATTAATACGTGTTATTGTTGACCATCATTGTGCGTTTGTCCAGAAACTGGAGGACTTGTCCCAAACCATGATGGTTACTTGATGCAGAACATTAAGAGCTGCCATGCATCGTTTATTGCCGTAGGTAGTTAACATATGATTTATGATCGTGGAGAAGCCCTCGGACGTTGGCGCGCCAGGTACATATAGTGTGCGACCGCGAGCTCGGCTCCAGTGCACCAGCGGCAATGGAGGGTGAAGCTTTGACAATGCCAGCCACTCGTGCTGGCGAAACGTCAGAAAAATCATTAGATGAACGTCGGCCGAAGAACCCGAGACAGAAGCCAATAGGCAGTTTGTCATTTATAGATGTCCTATATCTCAGCACTAGAAAGAAACTACACACAACAAGTGTGGTTCACAGCCCCATATTCGTTACTCCAGATCATGTGACTGCGTCCTCGTGTAAATTGTCAATGATGCCAGTGCACACATTAATACTGTGCCTGGTGGGGATTGTGGATCTCGAGGGTGCCTGACGTTATGGCTTTGATTGCAGAATGCTTCTTTTCAACCTGTCTATCTCAGACACTGGTAAGTCCAAATAAACCGACTACATTTTAGTACCATAAATGCATCTACAAGCACAGAAACGTAAAATATGCGATTTAATCTATGAATTAACACAAAGTTGTAAGGAGTTTAAGTATTGCCTCTGTCTGCGTTTAATTTATCTGAATCCAGACTAATTTTTGGCTGACTGCAGGAGAAACTCTATACTTAAATGTAGCGAGTGCTAGCTTTCGAGACAAGCAAAAAGCCGTACACAGATAGAATCTAGACTGATGATCGTTGGCTTGGTGACTCGTCAGCCTAGGGGTGGGTTTTAGGAGGTATCAGTCACTAAGGGAGAAACAATGATGTTCCCGTTTCTCTACGCATGCATAACAGCACCCAAACAATTAAAATGTGAAAACACGCAATAAACTTTACACTATGTCCAGTCGTATAACATACTTCGGCTTCGCATCAGTTTTGGTTTATCCTGATGATTCAACTGCAGGAATGGCCTTCGTCCACAGGAATACAGAGAGGGTAGATTGAGGATTAGAAAAAAAAACCGTTACACGTGTATTCTGGTAAAACAAGAACAGTGCAAAAGAAACAACAAATGCTAATTACAGTAAGAAATTATACAACGCTGATAACTGGGTTTGAATGGAAAATATTATTTTAAAAACGATTCATTAATTTCATGTAACTGATCACACAGTGAGTAGGATTGCTTCTGAAATTCTCTGGAGTATTCAAAACACGATCTTGATTATCTCTGTCAGAGCTGCACAGAGATGAATATCACAAATACGAAAGCACTGGAATGTAATTACTGGCGGGCTCTTCATATACGTTCCCCGCTGCTAACCTCTGGCATCGCTCTCTTCCCCTGCGGCTCTAATTTGTGGCGCTGTGGTTTCGTTGCCCAAGTCTTTCTTCGTGCTTTTCATTTTCCATGTGATGGATAGTTCCTTAAAAGCAGCAAAAATTTCAGTATATAATTGTTAATGATTACAAATGTTTAATTTTGGTGTATTTGTAGTTATAGACTCTACTGCATAATCGCATCTAGATATATATTTGTTAAATTCTAACTTTCCTTTCATTTTTTTAATATAACGTTCTCTCATAATCAAGATCAGTAGAAAGTATCATATTAGAAGATGGGAAGGAAAACTGTCCATAAAGTTGTTATTATATATTATTTATGTAATAATATTTTATAATTGTTTTTTCACTGAAATAACGTGACCTTAACTTCCGTAAAAAAACTGGAAATATTAGTTTTTATTGCACAGTTACTATGTCACAAACTGTTAACGTACATAAATATTCATTTACAAATTATCGTCACAATGTAATTCATGAATAACTTTCAGTAAACAAGGTGCCTAAGAGTAAAAATCATCTTAAGAAATTATGTAAACTACTATCTTTCAATGAATAATTTGAACTTCTGGACAACGTAAATTTTTTTAAAAAAAGCAGCATTTTGCGCTTTCGTAACGACCGCTTTCTGAGAGAAATAAATATAAGCAAACGATTAAAGCAATATTTATTTTGTCAAAATGGGTAAGTATGAAAACATCAGTATATCTCTTCAGGTATGTAGCTCAGCACTTTTTTGAATATCATGTCATACTGTACTTCAAGAGAAACATGTTGTCGTATCTTTTTTTAGATTTAATGAATGCTGCTATCGCTATGAAACTATGGAATAGGAGTTAGTAGCTATAAAACTCCAACTTGATTTTGTATTTGTACTGACAGGATTAGAACAACTGCGCCCTTCAACTGTTACGCTAAAAGTGCGATCGATCAGTAGACTGACTTAATGTCCAACATTCGGATGCAAAGAAATGATTCTGGTGACTGCTCCAATCTCGTATTTCCAGGCTATACAGGGTGTTAAAAAAAATTGTCGACTATTTTGAAAGCTCGTAGTAATGAAAACAAGAAATAAGTCCAACAAAAACGAATACTTTCCGAGATAAACACGTGTTTGTAGGAAAGGCCGCCCGACGCTCGGGTGCGGATATTAGCACAGTCGTTGCATTGGCGCTCCGTCAAATATGTCGACAGGATATTATGATGCCTTACTCACAGTTCTGTACCTACCATTAGAAGGTCTGCAGTCAGTTGTGTTGTCCGACTCGTGTCGTAGGCTTCGTTAGTTTTCGTGTTTGTGTGCCTTACTGCACGGCAATGTCAGCCCTGGGGACGTAACACCGTGTTCTTCCTAACGCAGATTCACATCTGTGTGTACTGTTATTGCGCTGTTTGAACGTACAAATGGTGTAGAACATTTACATTTTTTCTCTTCCATCATTTCTCAGCAAGGGAAGCCTACTACTCTACAAACGAAATGGCGGATACGATATTCTACTGTGATTTAGCAAATGGACCTAGCTTGTGAGTTCGTGCCCTCTACGCTGAAAATATATTTACAACGCAGTGCCCTCTGATAAGCTGTTCCACAGACTTTTCCTGCGTCTGAGGGACACGGATACCTTTGCACTTTGGAAGGCAGACGGTGGAAGACCCCGCACAGTTCCCACACCAGACGGGGAAGAGCGTTTTCTCGTTCGGTGGAAGAAACCACTGCTACCAGTGTCTGACGATTAACATCAGCAAAAGTTGTGTCTTATTTGGGGGTACTTCATGGAGAATTGCTGTAATCATATCATCTACAGCGCGTTCACGCCTAAAGGCCACAAGTTCATCGGTCCTGTAAGTAGTTGTTCCAGAACTATGCCGCAGATCCACTGTTCACAGCATATTTACCTATGAGGCAGGGTTCACAAGAGGTGACGTTGTGAATTTCCGTAACCAGTATGTATAGGCCGATGTGAACCTTCAAGCAATTCAAGGAAGAGCGCGTAAACACCGATTCTCAATCAACGTACGGGCAGGCGAACTTGGCGATAGATTAACGGGGCTATACGTCCTACCACAAAGGTCAACTGGGGCGCATTTTCTGGACTTTCTCATTACTGTACAAACTACTTTGTTGGAGGCTGTGCCACTGCAGCAACGAATAGAAATTTGGTTCAAAAATGGTTCAAATGGCTCTGAGCACTATGGGACTCAACATCTGAGGTCATCAGTCCCCTAGAACTTAGAACTACCTAAACCTAACTAACCTAACGACATCACACACATCCATGCCCGAGGCAGGATTCGAACTTGCGACCGTAGAGGTCGCGCGGTTCCAGACTGAAACGCCTAGAACCGCTCGGCCACCTTGGCCGGCTACAAATTTGGTTTACGCATGATGGCGCACCAGCACACATTCGTCATAACGTGCGCGAACATCTGACGCAGACATTTCATGACCGCTGGATTGGTCTGGAGGCCCCACACCTTGGCCTATTTCTTTCCCAGACATCAATCCCCTAGACCTTTGGCAGTGGGGCACTTGAAGGAATTGGTCTTTCAAAATGGTTCAAATGGCTCTGAGCACTATGGGACTTAACTGTTGAGGTCATCAGTCCCCCAGAACTTAGAACTACTTAAACCTAATTAACCTAAGGGCATCACACACATCCATGCCCGAGGCAGGATTCGAACCTGCGACCGTAGCGGTCGCGCCGTTCCAGACTGTAGTGCCTAGAACCGATCAGCCACCCCGGCCGGCGAATTGGTCTAGGTCACTCCAATCAACGATGTGCGTACACTGCAGGGCCGCGTTTTCAATGCGTCCCGGCAGGTAAAACAACAACGGGAGATATGTCAGAGGGTGCGTCATTCCTTACGTCGGAGGGCAGATGTGTGCATTGTCATGAATGGCCGCCACGCTAAAGACCTCCTGTAAACATGTGTTCGTCGCAGAAAGTATGCATTTCTGGACCCATGTTTATTTGACATATTTTTCTAGTTTCTATGAGTACTACCACCTCTCAAAGTATTCCATACTTTTTTGGACCCCTGTACACCTCCGCCAGCAATTTAGAAACTTGGGACATTCATAGAATTTTTCAACCTAGAAAAAGCATTCGACAGTGTAAAATGGTACAAAATGTTCAATTCTCAGAAAAAAACTGTAAGTTGTAGGGTAAGAACCATAATACAAAATATGTATAAAAACAAAAGGGAACAATAAGAATGGAAGAGTAAGAAGAAAGTGTTCGGATTAAGAAGAGTGCTGCACATGGGTGCAGTCTTTCCCCCATAATTTCAATGGATCAAAATAAATGTAAAGTTCGTGGGTAGGATTAATATTCGTGTGAAGCAATACCAATGATAAAATTGCTATCGGCAGTGAAAGGGAAGGACAATTGTTGAACGGAATTACCAGTCTAATGAATACAGAATATGGATCGAAGGTAAACTGGAGAGAGACGAAAGAAGTGAGGAGTACCATAAATAAGATTACGTAGAATATATAAAAATTGGTGACCAGGAAGTAGATAAAGTGAAGAAATTCGGATATCTTGGAAGAAAAATAATAATGGACGAAGCAAAGAGGATATAAAAATCAGGCTATGGACGGAGCAAAGAGGATGTAAAAATTATACTAGCTCAGGCTTAAACAAGCATCCAGCATCAGCCTCAATACGGGGAATAAAATTCCATGAAATGTGTGTTTAAATCACAACATTGTGTGGAAGCGGATCATAGACTTCAGGAAGGTCAGAAAAGGAGAAAATCTAAAGGTTTGAGATTTGGTACTGTATAAGGATTTCAAAATTAGGTGGACTAATAATATGAGAAATGAGGAGATTGTCTGCAGAATAGGCTAGTGATAAACCATGAAGAATACTGACAATGAAAAGATACATTATGATAGGACATCAGGGTGTAACTTCCACAGTACTAGAGAGAACAGTAGGAGGGAAAAATTGTAGGGGAAGAAAGTGATTAGAATACATCCAACAAACCACTGAGGACGTTGTGAGCAACTGCTACTGTGGTATGAATTAGCAGGCACAGGAGACTGAGTCGTCGTATCAAACCAGTCAGAGGACTGATGATACGACAAAATAAATAAATAAAAGTAAAGCTGAGGCAAAGAAGGAGACGAATACGATACACAAATTGGATTAATGGCTAGGTGGTAACCATGGCCGGTGAATGACAGAACTGATTCGTTACTGTTTAAGTGCATAACACCAGGCAACTAATGTGTTCAAGCCGAGATCGCCGATGGAATACTTCTCACACTGGTGTGAAGACTGTGCCACTGTTTACGTGGTAGCAGCACTGAATCGTTCAGACAGGAACTTCTTGTTGTGCAGTGTGCATAGTCGTTCAGGAGACGCACAGGAGAGAATGTTTTCAAACCTGTCGTTGAATAGCTCCTTATCCCTCACTGAGTCGTATCAAACGCCACATGATGGGTGCCTCAATGCTTCTGATGAGAACTACTTACAGGACTTCAGTGATCATTTATATCGCCATTTCAAACGATTCCATTACATCCCTTATAAAAATAAAAATAAACATCTGGATGAACTTCTACAAAGAATTTCTCTAACTGAAAGAAGAAAATGGAATATCATCCAGTGTGCCATACCTAGCATAACATCGTATGGAAATCAGTGAAATTGTCCAAATACAATAAGAATAATACAAAGTGATATCATATTGTCATGAAACTAGTAAAATGTGAATAAAAGTCCTTACACACAAAATACAGAGTTTTGTTGTGTCCTAGATAATAACGAGCAGATTTCAATGCTGTGTCGTAATAGCTGACATATAAACATACAAGCTAGTATAGTAGCTACAGTACACAGTCCGCAAGCGAGTAACATTTATTTTATTCTGGAAACATTTATTTAATTTCGTAAGCTCTAAGATAGCGTATTAATAAAATCTCGCAACTGCAGATCCATTATTTTCAGAGGCCTTACTGCTAATGATTTTATCACAGACTGTGATGATCGAGGACGTTTAAAATTATGATTTATCGTATTACTCGACGATGGTTGATGTACAAAGTTGAATAGATATTAAAAATATAAAGGGGGTGGACAAAAATATAAAAACACCGTGACAAATGCATGCTTGAACATAAATGCATATGTTAGTCAAACCTGCGTGTTGCATTGTTGTATGTGACAACAAACCCCACGTGTACAGTGTCCTCAACACACTGCAGGTCTCAGTCGTGTTCGGAACACTGTTGTGTGTAGTGTTGAGTGCACCATATCACACCAATGAAAAAAGGTACTTGAAAAATTATTGCTAATATAAACAAGCATCTCAGGTATCAAATCATAATTACAGTGCTACAGCTGGTAGCAGCAGAATTTTAAAATGATTTCCCTGACTAAAATAATTTTTAGAGTGCACCATAGTGCACCATACCACACCAATGAAAAAAGGTACTTGAAAAATTCTTGCTAATATAAACAAGCATCTCAGGTATCAAATCATAATTACAGTGCTACAGCTGGTAGCAGCAGAATTTTAAAATGATTTCCCTGACTAAAATAATTTTTAGAGTGCACCATAGTGCACCATACCACACCAATGAAAAAAGGTACTTGAAAAATTCTTGCTAATATAAACAAGCATCTCAGGTATCAAACATAATTACAGTGCTACAGCTGGTAGCAGCAGAATTTTAAAATGATTTTCCTGACTAAAATAATTTTTAAAGGAACGTACTTTCTTAAACTACCAGTAAACCCCGTACTGTTTGAAAAATCGAACTCCCATGTAAAAAAAAATACCATCAAACTTCTGATTACTTACATATCAGTTAAGGACCATGTCAACTGAATCTTCCGTCGGTCTTAGTAGACCAACATTATAATACATGAAAAGCGCAAGTCTGCTTTTGTTCTACATTATTACTTTTATTGTGTTGGCCAGTTCTCGGCTTACTAGGCCATCTTCCAACATTGTCATCAAAGAAGTTACGATGTTTGTAAACAACACTGTAAGAAAAATTACGCATCTAAATTGAAGCAGAAACGTACAGTAAATAACATCTTTGACAGTGTGGTAGTAATGCAATGTAGCCGGCCGGGGTGACCGAGCGCTACAGTCTGGAACCGCGCGACAGCTACGGTCGCAGGTTCGAATCCTGCCTCGGACATGGATGTGTGTGATGTCCTTAGGTTAGTTCGGTTTAAGTAGTTCTAAGCTCTAGGGAACTGATGACCTCAGCAGTTAAGTCCCATAGTGCTCAGAGCCACTTGAACCAATGCAATGTAAAAAGTAAAAAGCTGGACGGTAAATAAATAAAAACGGAGAAAACAGTAAAAAACATTAACACAAACCAGGAACAGAAAGCCTACGTAATAATTTTTATTAACAAACAAAACCAATAAAATAAAATTAGTACTTGATAAGGTTACATCAGGAGGTATAAAACATGGAGAGTGATACACAAATCAATTAAAAGACGAAAGAATAAACGATGTAACTAAAAAATATATAAGGAACTTAAGCAGTATCAATACGACAAACGCGAATGAATAAATGCAGGAAAATGGAGGGGTGTGAGGAAACATATACTAAATGCAATCTTTGAGAGGGTGATGGTACTGCATTTTTAAAGGCAAAAAATCTGAACAATACACAGATACAAAAGGAGTGAACATGAAAATCATTAAAGCTCTACTCAGATTTGTGGCTACGTAACAGATTGCATTAAATAAATGAATCAATTAAAATAAAAACAATACTTGTTGAGACAACTACTGTTTACTCCCTTTTTATTTATTTACTGTTCAACTTTTTACATTGCATTACCACTAAACTGTCGAAGATGCTATTTACTAAACATTTCTGCTTCAATCTCTTCTAACGTTGTTTGCAAACATTTTAACTTCTTTGGTGATAATACTGAGTAAATGTCTGAAGATGTCTTTGTAAGCCGAAAACCGGTTAACACAATAAAAGTAATACCGTAGACCAAAAGCAAACTAGCACTTTTCATTTATTATAATGAGTTAATGCGTTAAATATTTGACTAAGCATGTAAGCGAGGAAAAATTTAGAAAAGTTTTGAAATTATGTTTAAAGTTTGTTGGAAGTTTGCAAAGTGCTCTTATTATCAAACAATGGATGAGTATATTCCGCGTAATTTGCGCTATTTTAAGCTGAAGCTAGTTTTTTACGAATTTAAATGATTATGACGTCATGTATCCCCATCTCTACTTTGTACAACGGTATAATATTGAAAGTATATTCAGTGCTATATGTGGACAGCGCCTGCAAAATGTCTCGCCAATATAGTTAGTAGTGAAGAAGAAATAAATTAAAACGCCACGCCTAATACGAGGGAGCAGAAAAGTTGTATGTCATAACTTTTTTTTGCCTTTCACAATATTATTGTATGTTGACTATTCACGCAAGTGTGGCTCTGTGCCTCAGTGCGCCGCTTTAGCTCGTGGGTTTCAGTATTCGAGTCTTACGTCCGGCAGGCAGTAGTTTTCTCATTGCGTTAGGACCCAATGTGTTTACATTGAGGTAAGACTTATTATTTCCTTTACCGGTCTTGCACAGCCGTAGGTCTATTCATTACACCTCTCGTGACTGTAATCAGAATCACGAGTTCTCTTAAAGTACAAATTATTTCGTAATTTTTTTTGGATGCCAGGATAATTTATTGTACTGGTGCAATGTGAGCCATAACACTTCCTCACAATCATATGTCAATGATTAAACTTGAATTAAAACCGCTTTATGTACATGTCAGAGCAACGTATACCAAGAGTGAACTGAGAACTCAAGCTTACTGTTCCGTCTTTAACATCATGTAGGTGGGAGGACTTAACTAAAAGTACGTCTGTAGAGTTTCTAAAGTGTCTAAAATAGTTTCCAGTGGAATAGGCTAAATGTGCGTCCAGTCCAGCTTCCTTCCCTGTTGCTTTATAAATTAGAATGAGCACTTAAATGACGGCCCAGATAGTAATAACTGGAGGTCGCGCAACGCAAATGAATACTACTGCGCAGGTGGGGGAAGATGGCTGACACTTTGCTTTAACATGACAAGTGATCGTTCTTCGCATAAGACATGATCAATAAAAAAATCAATAATAAATCAATAAATATGAACAATCTGACCATCCTTTCACTAACAATGAATGAACACAAAACCATGCACAACTAAGAATGGTCGCGTTAACTCAGTAAAGACATCGAGAAAACATTAATGCAGGGATCAAACTAAGGAAATTGTTACGTAAAAGAAGAGAAACTACTATTTCAAATACTGGTGTCAGAATGAGGAAAAATGACGGCCTAGCGTGAACAGACCACCCGGATACCGTGGCTACAACCAAAGTCATTATGAGGTGTAAGGAAGTCAATAAATGTCTATCAGGTTTGACTGAACCAACCAAACACAAACGAAACGACAGAAAAGCGATCTAACATGCTTCAAACTTGGTTCTCCTAACAACAGCAGGAGACGTCGCACACTCGCTTCAGCAGACTTTCCGACAGCTGCCAGACCATGCAGCAGCGTTGGTTTCTCCTCCGTCCGTCAGCGCCCGACACTCGCTTCTCGCTGGACCACTCCGCCTCGGAATCACCTGCGCCAGTCAGGTCATTCCACGGTCCTCAGGAGTGGAGGACAACAAAATGCATACTGTCTGCCGCAGCCCCTGTTCTTTCGTAAGCGTTACTTTCGCATCCAAACGGAGAGGGTAAAAAGCTCATTAGTGTTTAAAATGCCCACTCATCCTAAGGCTTACAGCTGTACGTCCCTTTGTCTCTCTCACAACTGGCGTCCTCCGTCTTCCTTTGAGAGATACCTTTCGTGTCTTTCTGCTTTTCTAAAATATTCATTCATCTGGCACGTGGTAAATCGTTGCTGATATAGCCAGCTTCTTGAAAAGATGTGTGTCATTCTATTCTTTAGCTTTGCGTATCTGATAAATGATAATATGGCTCCTCAATCCTGATCAGTTTCCTAATGAAGTTAATATGAAAACGCAATCCGACAACGGATGACTGAGAAGTAAAGTAATAAAGGACATATAAGAAGATACTGGCGTCCGTCTCACTAAAAGTACACTTTTAGTCAGACATCCGCCTGCTGTCATTCAAGATTGGTTTCCGTAAGTAATCTCAGTTTGTGGATAAGGCACAAATAACTGCAAAAGGTGAGAATTTAAGGAGATGGGACCTGGATAAACTGACTAAACCAGAGGTTGTAGTGTTTCAGGGAGAGCATAAGGCAACAATTGACAGGAATGGGGGAAAGAAATACAGTAGAAGAAGAATGGGTAGCTCTAAGGGATGAAATAGGGAAGGCAGCAGAGGATCAAGTAGGTAAAAAGACGAGGGCTAGTAAAAATCCTTGGCTAACAGAAGAAATACTGAATTCAATTGATGAAAGGAGAAAATATAAAAACGCAGTAAATGAATCAGTCAAAAAGGAACACAAACGTCTCAGAAATGAGATCGACAGGAAGTGCAAAATGGCTAAGCAGGGATGGCTAGAGGACAAATGTAAGGATGTAGAGGCTTATCTCACTAGGGGTAAGATAGATACTGCCTACAGGAAAATTAAAGACACCTTTGAAGAAAAGAGAGCCACTTGTATGAATATCAAGAGCTCAGGTGGAAACCCAGTTCTAAGCAAAGAAGGGAAAGCAGAAAGGTGGAAGGAGTATATAGAGGGTCTATACAAGGGCGATGTACTTGATGACAATATTATAGAAATTGAAGAGAATGTAGATGAAGATGAAATGGGAGATACGATACTGCGTGAAGAGTTTGGCAGAGCACTGAAAGACCTGAGTCGACACAAGGCCCCGGGAGTAGACAACATTCCATTGGAACTACTGGCGGCGTTGGGAGAGCCAGTCCTGACAAAACTCTACCATCTGGTGAGGAAGATGTATGAGACAGGCGAAATACCATCAGACTTCAAGAAGAATATAATAATTCCTATCCCAAAGAAAGCAGGTGTTGACAGATATGAAAATTACTGAACTATCAGTTTAAAAAGTCGCAGCTGCAAAATACTAACGCGGAAGATCAGTGTGGATTCCGTAGAAATGGTGGAACACGTGAAGCAATACTGACCCTACGACTCATCTTAGAAGAAAGATTAAGGAAAGGCAAACCTACATTTTTAGCATTTTTAGACTTAGAGAAAGCTTTTGACAATGTTGAATGGAATACTCTCTTTCAAATTCTGAACTTGGCAGGGGTAAAATACAGGGAGCGAAAGGCTATTTACAATTTTTACAGAAACCAGAGGGCAGTTATTAGATTCCATGGACATGAAAGGGAAGCAGTGGTTTGGAAGGAAGTAAGACAGGGTTGTAGCCTATCCCCGATACTATTCAATCTGTATATTGAGCAAGTAGTAAAGGAAACCAAAAAAATTCGGAATAGGTATTAAAGCCCATGAAGAAGAAATAAAAACGTTGAGGTTCGCCGATGACATTGTAATTGTGTCAGAGTCAGCAAAGGACTTGGAAGAGCAGTTGAACTGAATGGACATTGTCTAGAAAGGAGGATATAAGATGAGCATCAACAAAAGCTAAACGAGGATAATGGAATGTAGTCGAATTAAATCGGGTGATAATGAGACACTTAAAGTAGTAAAGGAAATTCGCTATTTGGGGAGCAAAATAATTGATGATGGTCGAAGTAGAGAGGATATAAAATGTAGACTGGCAATGGCAAGGAAAGCGTTTCTGGAGAAGAGAAATTTGTTAACATCGAGTATAGATTTAAGTGTCAGCAAGTCGTTTCTGAAAGTATTTGTATGGAGTGTAGCCATGTATGGAAGTGAAACATGGACGATAAATAGTTTGGACAAGAAGAGAATAGTTGTTCTTGTTGTGGTTTTCAGTCCTGGGACTGGTTTGATGCAGCTCTCCATGCTACTCTATCCTGTGCAAGCTTCTTCATCTCCCAGAACCGACTGCAACCCACATCCTTCTGAATCTGCTTAGTGTAGTCATCTCTTGGTCTCCCTCTACGATTTTTACCCTCTATGCTGCCCTCCAATACCAAATTGGTGAACCCTTGATGCCTCAGAACATGTCCTACCAACCGATCCCTTCTTCTGGTAAATTGTGCCACAAACTTTTCTTCTCCCCAATCCTATTCAATACTTCCTCATTAGTTATGTGATCTACCCATCTAATCTACAGCATTCTTCTGTAGCAGCACATTTCGAAAGCTTCTATTCTCTTCTTGTCCAAATTAGTTATCGTCCATGTTTCACTTCCATACGTGGCTACACTCCATACAAATACGTTCAGAAATGACTCCCTGACACTTAAATCTATACTCGATGTTAACAAATTTCTCTTCTTCAGAAACGCTTTCCTTGCCATTGCCAGTCTACATTTTATATCCTCTCTACTTCAACCATCATCAGTTATTTTGCTCCCCAAATAGCAAAATCCCTTTACTACTTTAAGTGTCTCATTTCCTAATCCAATCCCCTCAGCATCACCCGACTTAATTCGACTACATTCCATTATCCTCATTTTGCTTTTGTTGATGTTCGTCTTATATCCTCCTTTCATGACACTGTCCATTCCGTTCAACTGCTCTTCCAAGTCCTTGGCTGTCTTTAACATAATTACAGTGTCATCGGCGAACCTCAACGTTTTTATTTCTTCTCCATGGACTTTAATACCTACTCCAAATTTTTCTTTTGTTTCATTCACTGCTTGCTCAATATACAGATTGAATAACATCTGGGATAGGCTACAACCCTGTCTTACTTCCTTCCCAACCACTGCTTCCCTTTCATGTCTTTCGACTCTTATAACTGCCATCTGGTTTCTGTACAAATTGTAAATAGCCTTTCGCTACCTATATTTTACACCTGCCACCTTCAGAATTTGAAAGAGAGTATTCCAGTCAACATTGTCAAAAGCTTTCTCTAAGTCTTCAAATGCTAGAAACGTAGGTTTGCCGTTCCTAGCTTCTAAGATAAGTCGTAGGGTCAGTATTGCCTCACGTGTTCCAACATTTCTACGGAATCCAAACTGATCGTCGCCGAGGTCTGCTTCTACCAGTTTCTCCATTCGTCTGTAAAGAATTCGCGTTAGTATTTTGCAGCTGTGACTTATTAAACTGATACTTCAGTAATTTTCACGTCTGTCAACACTTGCTTTCTTTGGGATTGTAGTTATTATATTCTTCTTGAGGTCTGGGGATATTTCGCCTGTCTCTTGATGTTCATACAAGTTGTTCTCTTATCTCCAAAGGTCTCTTTAATTTTCCTGTAGGTAGTATCTATCTTACCCCTAGTGAGATAAGCCTCTACATCCTTACATTTGTCCTCTAGCCATCCCTGCTTAGCCATTTTGCACTTCCTGTCGATCTCATTTTTGAGACGTCTATATTCCTTTTTGCCTGCTTCATTTACTGCATTTTTATATTTTCTCCTTTCATCAATTAAATTCAATATTTCTTCTGTCAGCCAAGCATTTCTACTAGCCCTTGTCTTCTTACCTACTTGATCCTCTGCTGCCTTCACTACTTCATCCCTCAAAGCTACCCATTCTTCTTCTACTGTATTTCTTTCCCCCATTCCTGTCAATTGCTCCCTTATGCTCTCCCTGAAGCTCTGTACAACCTCTGGTTCTTTTAGTTTATCCAGGTCCCATCTCCTTAAATTCCCACCTTTTTGCAGTTTCTTCAGTTTTAATCTACAGGTCATAACCAATAGATTGTGGTCAGACTCCACATCTGCCCCTGGAAATGTCTTACAATTTAAAACTTGGTTCCTAAATCTCTGTCTTACCATTATATAATCTATCTGATACCTTTAGTATCTCCAGGCTTCTTCCATGTATACAGCCTTCTTTCATGATTCTTGAACCAAGTGTTACCTATGATCAAGTTGTGCTCTAAACAAAATTCTACCAGGCGGCTTCCTCTTTCATTTGTTTGCCCCAGTCCATATTCACCTACTACGTTTCCTTCTCTCCCTTTTCCTACTACCGAATTCCAGTCACCCATGACTATTGAATTTTCATCTCCCTTCACTATCTGAATGACTTCTTTTATTTGATCATACATTTCTTCAATTTCTTCGTCATCTGCAGAGCTAGTTAGCATATAAACTTGTACTACTGTAGTAGGTGTGGGCTTCGTATCTATCTCGGCCACAATAATGCGTTCACTATGCTGTTTGTAGTAGCTTACCCGCATTCCTATTTTCCTATTCATTATAAAAACGTACTCCTGTATTACCCCTATTTGATTTTGTATTTATAACCCTGTAATCACCTGACCAAAAGTCTTGTTCCTCCTGCCACCGAACTTCACTAATTCCCACTATATCTAACTTTAACCTATCCATTTCCGTTTTTAAATTTTCTAACCTACCTGCCCGATTAAGGGATCTGACATTCTACGCTCTGATCCGTAGAACGCCAGTTTTCTTTCTCCTGATAACAACATCCTCTTGAGTAGTCCCCGCCCGGAGATCCGAATGGGGGGACTATTTTACCTCCGGAATATTTTACCCAAGAGGACGCCATCATCATTTAATCATACAGTAAAGCTGCATTCCCTCGGGAAAAATTACGGCCGTAGTTTCACCTTGCTTTCAGCCGTTCGCAGTACCAGCACAGCAAGGCCGTTTTGGTTATTGTTACAAGGCCAGATCAGTCAATCATCCAGACTGTTGCCCCTGCAACTACTCAAAAGGCTGCTGCCACTCTTCAGGAACCACACGTTTGTCTGGTCTCTCAACACATACCCCTCCGTTGTGGTTGCATCTACGGTACGGCTATCTGTATCGGAAGATTATATGGGTAGATCACATAACTAATGAGGAAGTATTGAATAGGATTGGGGAGAAGAGAAGTTTGTGTCACAACTTGACTAGAAGAAGGGACCGGTTGGTAGGACATGTTCTGAGGCATCAAGGGATCACAAATTATCATTGGAGGGCAGCGTGGAGGGTAAAAATCGTAGAGGGAGACCAAGGAAGTATTGAATAGGATTGGGGAGAAGAGAAGTTTGTGTCACAACTTGACTAGAAGAAGGGACCGGTTGGTAGGACATGTTCTGAGGCATCAAGGGATCACAAATTTAGCATTGGAGGGCAGCGTGGAGGGTAAAAATCGTAGAGGGAGACCAAGAGATGAATACACAAAGCAGATTCAGAAGGATGTAGGTTGCAGTAAGTACTGGGAGGTGAAGAAGCTTGCACAGGATAGAGTAGCATGGAGAGCTGCATCAAACCAGTCTTATGACTGAAGACAACAACAACAACTGCAATCATTCTAGCAATTAGCTCCTTTTAATAGAATTTTGACACATAATTCAGTACTCCTCTACTTTATTGAAACAACAGTATTTTTCCTCTGATGTAAAGTTTTCACTTCGACAAATCCCTGATCCAGTCGTGTGTCTCTGAATGCAGAGCGGCCTGTTCGGTGCCTCAGTCAATGGAGACCCTCACGTAGTGTATACAGGATAATCTGGCGCCCGGCCCTTACGAGTTCTTTTCAAACTTGCCAGAAGTACGTCATGGTTTAAGATTGGTGGAATGTGCACTGGTGGTTAGGCTCCTGATTAATATCATAGTAATGCCTCCTGCAGACACGTTGGCACCAGTTGCAAGGAGGCAGGTTATGCCCACGACAGGCTGGCCATCGCCCACCGGGAGTTCACAGGCTGTTGCCTGAGTGTGAATTTACAGCCCGGCCAGATCTAGCGATGAAGAGGGTGTTTACGAGAACCGAGGAAACTTTCGTGGCTGAATTGAGATGCTTTCCAAAGCAGTCTGAATGGTAAGGGGAAGATGCGAGCATTTTCTCTGTCCCATAAGCTAAAGCTGAAGCTAGAGCTCTCATCGGCAGCTAATGTGCGGCACATATCTTTCTGAGACTCATAAGATGGGTGGAGGAGAGTCACGTGGTCAGCTAATAATCACGAGCTCTGGTTGGCTAACGGAGGTTTTTGGTGGAATTAATTTCGGTGAGGAAAATTAGTTTCCGTCCTGGGGGCTGATGGGGAAAGCACTCTAGTTCCGAAGATGTTGAAGGACACCTGCTTTCTGGCTCCAAGTTCTATGGAGAACAGCTAGTGTTCGTTGAAGATCCGAATTGCAATCACGTTAGAGTCGTTTTGCAGCTACAGTCATGGTTCCTAAGCTTATCATTTCAGTTCTTTCATTATGTGGGTCTCAATGTTTATTACAGCGAATCTCGAGTTACCATGACTTGCTCGTTAAATTGGCAAGTGCACGTATTGATTCCGGGGCATGTCTAACCTCTCCTTAATACCATGGGTACATCTACGTCACACTCCCACCTCATGGTGTGTGGCGGAGGGTAGTGTTCGTACCACTAACTGTGTTCTCCAACCCTGTTTCACACGCGAATGGCGCGTGAGAAGAACGATTGTCGGTAAGCCTATGTATTTGTTCAAATTTTCTCCTCGTAGTCATTACGCGAGACGTAAATGGGGGAAGTAATATGTTGTCCGACTCTTCCCGGAAAGCACTGTTTCGAAATTTCAATAATAAATCTCATCGTGATGTACAACGCCTCTCTTGTAACGTCTACCAATGGAGTTTGTTTAGCACCTCAACAACGCTCTCGCGGCGTCTGAACAATCCCGTGACGAAACGCGCTGCTCTTCTCTGGATCTTCTTTATCTCTTCTGTCAGTCCTAACAGGCAGGGATGCCAGATATATGAACAATAAAACAATTATTTCTGCCCACGATTTAAAGTTGAGGGGTTGTACTTAACTATAAAATTTGGGTTGCATTCAAAAAGTATTGATATAATCAATCAACCTCAAATAGAATAAGAATCGAAATATTGCAGTCAATTTCGACCTTGAAGATTGGTAAATAAAATACCCTTATTCTTATTAATTGAAGCCAAAAAGAGGCGTATTACTCTTAATAATATAATTGAACTATAAAGCTCCAATTAAGGAAGTGTAAAGCCAATATGAAAGCTGCTAACTTTTTATCTTAGCGGTTAAACTCCGTTAACATTTCTAAAATTTATATAGTTTAAATAAAACATTACATTTTCACTGTAAAAATAATATATCTATATTTATAAATACCTAAACGTAAAAATACTTCATTAACATCTTCAGTGTCAAACTCTAATTATAAGCTACTTAAGTAAACGAAAAATAATATCACTAAAATAAATATTCAAAAAATAAAAGTTAAAAGATAAATCGTGAAAGTAGAATCATATCAACCCTGAACGTCTCCCAGTACTCTACAGACCCGAAATACTTGTAATTAATTTTAACGCTTCACGTGTTTCTTGTTGTTCTGAATGGAGTCGTACGTTGTGTTTAGTTTTCCCCTTGTGTGTAGGCCTTTGTGAAATAAATGTGCAGTAACTGAATTCCTCTTGATATCATTTAGGTAGTCAGTCATGGCACTTGAATATAGATTAACCAAGGCCATCAGCTATGCTTCGTTTCTTTTGGCAGTTCCATGGCGCAAATCCCTTTTTAAATAACAGATAGTTTTCGATCAGCCTGCAGGCCATAGGATGCATTCCTTTGTTTTCTGTATTACACGTTGATGCTCAGGCATCGGATAACCCTTCTACTGAATCATTAGTAGAATCACTGAGCAACTTACAGAGCCCCCCCCCCCCCCACCCCTCCCCACTCACCCTATAATAGCGCTCTCCCGTCGAGCTCACCCTGCAAAGATATTTTTTCATTATTTTATTTATAATTATTTTATTAACAATACAATTGTTAAGCATTCATTCTCTGTAACCTTAGAGAAATTTTTACATATTGCGTTCTTTATATTAATTAAAAAAGCTTTAATTAGCTATTTGCTTACCCTTCAAATGGCACTCGCTCGCAAGCAGAGAGAGGGAGTTGTCGGTGAATTTGAAACACTCCTATCATGGGCCGTGCAAGGCACACCTTTTTGTGGCTCTTTTCGATCGTGCGTATTTCTCTCTCTCTCCCTCTCTCTCTCTCTCTCTATTGAGTGGTGGAGAGAAGTTCAAGTTAGAATTTGAATCCGCTAATGGTTTGGCAGTTTGTCTCAAGCAATGACCTCTTTATTACATCCAAAGTAACATTACCTTTCAGGTAGTGGGGAGAGATTTTCTTTAAAGCCTGCCATTTTTCTCTAACGAGTCATGTCATTGTCACACTGGAGATAACGTTCTGTTACGGAGTGGGGGAAATTTTCGTTACCAATTGGGAAACCAAACCGGCGTCCCAGCCCGTACTGTATTTTTGCTTAGCATTCTTCAATGATCCGTTAATTTCCAACTATCCACACAACTGCCCAACTGAAACTTCCTGGCAGATTAAAACTGTGTGCCCGACCGAGACTCGAACTCGGGACCTTTGCCTTTCTCGGGCAAGTGCTCTACCAACGGAGCTACCGAAGCACGACTCACGCCCGGTACTCGCAGCTTTACTTCTGCCAGTACCTCGTCTCCTACCTGCTCTAGAGCACTTGCCCGCGAAAAGCAAAGGTCCCGAGTTCGAATCTCGGTCGGGCACACAGTTTTAATCTGCCAGGAAGTTTCATATCAGCGCACACTCCGCTGCAGAGGGAGAATCTCATTCTGGAACTGCCCAACTGCCTTCGGATGTAGAGTGAGGAATGAAAACATTTAAATGAAATAAAATACTTACTGGCTCATCTTCCTTTCAGCAGGCTTTACAGTCTCGCCAAACTAAAACTTAGCATGACAGACATTATACAGTGCCATCGGCATGTCACACAGGTGACACATTTCGTCATTATACACTCCTGGGAATTGAAATAAGAACACCGTCAATTCATTGTCCCAGGAAGGGGAAACTTTATTGACACATTCCTGGGGTCAGATACATCACATGATCACACTGACAGAACCACAGGCACATAGACACAGGCAACAGAGCATGCACAATGTCGGCACTAGTACAGTGTATATCCACCTTTCACAGCAATGCAGGCTGCTATTCTCCCATGGAGACGATCGTAGAGATGCTGGATGTAGTCCTGTGGAACGGCTTGCCATGCCATTTCCACCTGGCGCCTCAGTTGGACCAGCGTTCGTGCTGGACGTGCAGACCGCGTGAGACGACGCTTCATCCAGTCCCAAACATGCTCAATGGGGGACAGATCCGGAGATCTTGCTGGCCAGGGTAGTTGACTTACACCTTTTAGAGCACGTTGGGTGGCACGGGTTACACGCGGACGTGCATTGTCCTGTTGGAACAGCAAGTTCCCTTGCCGGTCTAGGAATGGTAGAACGATGGGTTCGATGACGGTTTGGATGTACCGTGAACTATTCAGTGTCCCCTCGACGATCACCAGAGGTGTACGGCCAGTGTAGGAGATCGCTCCCCACACCATGATGCCGGGTGTTGGCCCTGTGTGCCTCGGTCGTATGCAGTCCTGATTGTGGCGCTCACCAGCACGGCGCCAAACACGCATACGACCATCATTGGCACCAAGGCAGAAGCGACTCTCATCGCTGAAGACGACACGTCTCCATTCGTCCCTCCAGTCACGCCTGTCGCGACACCACTGGAGGCGGGCTGCACGATGTTGGGGCGTGAGCGGAAAACGGCCTAACGGTGTGCGGGACCGTAGCGCAGCTTCATGGAGACGGTTGCGAATGGTCCTCGCCGATACCCCAGGAGCAACAGTGTCACTAATTTGCTGGGAAGTGGCGGTGCGGTCCCCTACGGCACTGCGTAGGATTCTACGGTCTTGGCGTGCATCCGTGCGTCGCTGCGGTCCGGTCCCAGGTCGACGGGCACGTGCACCTTCCGCCGACCACTGGGGACAACATCGATGTACTGTGGAGACCTCACGCCCCACGTGTTGAGCAATTCGGCGGTACGTCCACCCGGCCTCCCGCATGCCCACTATACGCCCTCGCTCAAAGTCCGTCAACTGCACATACGGTTCACGTCCACGCTGTCGCGGCATGCTACCAGTGCTAAAGACTGCGATGGAGCTCCGTATGCCACGGCAAACTGGCTGACACTGACGGCGGCGGTGCACAAATGCTGCACAGCTAGCGCCATTCGACGGCCAACACCGCGGCTCCTGGTGTGTCCGCTGTGCCGTGCATGTGATCATTGCTTGTACAGCCCTCTCGCAGTGTCCGGAGCAAGTATGGTGGGTCTGACACACCGGTGTCAATGAGTTCTTTTTTCCATTTCCAGGAGTGTATATCAAAAGTACTATTCATATGTCAAAGTGACACCAGAAACCTACTGTCCAGCTATTCTGGATCCTTTTTTCAGCTAATCAGAGGCCAGGAAAGGCAACGATTCATTTCCTCCAATGTGAGACGAGGAAATGTCTATGTCGTACCCTGCATAAGTAGAACGCAGTTTGTGATCACTTGCATTGATGCTAGAGCAGAGAGCAGCGAAACGTACAGAAGCGTGCGGCGTCCCGTCCAAGCTGCGGCCGTCGTATGCAGCCTAAGTATCTCTAATGTGTTCACCGTGACGTTACTCGAACAAGGCGAGGAATCTGAATCTCCAGCAGATGCTGAAAGAACTTACTTCTCTGTTCTTTCATGTGATCTCCCACGCATCTTCTCTGTCGTTTCACGTATTATACACACAAAAAGAGTGATCACGACGCAAGAGTTGTCTAGGTCAGGTTAATCCATACTGTACCACATTACGCCTTCCGCAACAGCCAGTTAACCATGAAAGTTACAATCTGTAATTGCGTAAAGTTCCAGTTTTAGTGCGCGTGGAGCCCTTAACGAAATATCCACGAGTAAAACGATTAGGGTTTACACTCGAATTGCTAAAGAGTGCAGTGACTCAGTGCAGTGCGGACGGCTTGTCTCGTAAACACTTTCCAGTCGCCGAGACTCGGTTAATCGTGCCCAGTCGCTGTTTAAATAGAAACAAACGCACCCATTAGCTGCTGCTGCTGCTGCTGCGAAATAACTCCGGATCGCTCGACCGCGCCTTCTGTTTTACGTCTTCTGGGGCTATTCCTGAACAAAAAGGACCACCTCACCCACTCATTCGTTTGTGCGGGTTAAAACATTGATTCGCGTCGCTTACGCACACTTCTGTTTATCGTCCAGCCCTAGTCGATATTCCCCTCTCTCCCTCTCTTCATGTCTCTTTCTCTCTCTCTCTCTCTCTCCCTCTCTCTCTTTCTATCGCTGTGTGTGTGTGTGTGTGTGTGTTTTTTTCCAAAGAACGAGGAGTGTCGTGTACAGCAGAAACCCTCAATATACGCGGCAATAACGACGACTGTTTAGAACTTATCACAGTGGTGTAGGGTGAGAGGGTGAGTGAAAATGAAGATGCAGTAGACATACCGTCTATAAAGCAGCCTAAGTACCCCTAACTGACCGACTAAAACCACCTAAACTACGTCGTATGTGCGTCGCTCGAGGTCTTGAATATCCTCTCGCCGTCTTACGCTACCAGCTTAGTCAGTCAGATTATTTTATTTTTTTATTTCGTTAATATTAGTAACTTAAACGTATCAGTCCCGAGCGAGGTGGGGCAGTGGTTAGGACACTGGACTCGCACCCGGGAGGAGTGAACTTCAATTTCGTCTTCACACGTTCTCGGCCGGCCTGTAATTGTCCTTTCAACACCCATCTTTCGAAACTTGTTCGATCATTAACGAATAGTTTTGTCATTGAGGAATTTTATCCTGAAAACTAAACTTAATTAATTTATCTTCACCTGCATAGGAAAAGAAGTGATGAATGAATTCATAGCACTATGCAGTGGAATCTGGTCTCAGCTCTAAAGGAATTATCCGGAAACCAACAGATGTTACACACACACCACACACGCACGGACACACACACAAACGAGAGTAATAGTGAGAAAGAGAGAGAGACAAAGAGAACCACAGCCAAAAGTTACAGCACAACTCAAAATTCCCGCCCAGAACATCCGGAACAAGCTGGCGCAACATATGAACATCACACACAGAGTGAAACAGTGGGTGTTAGGAAGCTCTACTCACACACCTTGTAAAAGCACTAAATCGCGATATCTACAAAAAGTAAGTACAAACATTCACATTCATAGTCTGCTTCCCGTCCTTGCCAACATTTCAGAAAGCCTTATCACAATCAGCATACATTTCAACACATTTTCCAAAAATATTACTGTAACCGAAAAGTGCTAGTCAAAGAGTAAAATGGAGATTCTTTAGCTACAAAACAATGTATTATCACAGTCTAACATAATAGCCGCCATAGCAGCGCCCCAAGCAGCCAGCAAGTGACACCTCGGAGTACGACATCGGATGAGTGCAAGTACTATCGCTTATATTGATTTCTAAGATAGTTTCTGCAATAGACAGCGTATCTAGTGCTATGAAAATCGACAATAAGTAGAAAATGATACCTCATTTGTCATACTCTAGTTTCCTAAGGACTTCTGGGATGTACGAAACAGTACACTATAGGATAGTTTATTTACGGTTGTCTTGTAGCGTACATGTATTTACTGACTAATGTTTTCCTCTAATAACAGAAAACTGCTATTAAACACAAGAAGGCCCGATCTTTTACAGAAAGACATCGTATATCTACCCAACGAAGCGAAGTTTTTCTCGCCACACTTTCAGCCGAATCAGTGAATGTGGAACGTATGAAATTTCTTTGGAATATAAAAACTACATTACTTAAGGTACCAAATAAACCACCACTCTTGTAGGTTAAGGCCAAGCAACACAGACGTGATAATAAATCGTCAAAAGCAATAAAACTGTTTCCTAACACAGAAGAAACCGATTTCATTGTTGTTGCTAAATCTGACCGGCAAACGGCAAGAATCTTCAACACATTCGCTCTTGAAGCAAAAGTAATTACATTTACAAGAACGTTCGTGCATTAGGAAGTCGAGTGAAGAACGGGCGAATCATTAGACTCCATAAAAAATTTTGAAATGTCAAGGAAAGTGCCTATGATAATAACAACCAGACAACAGAAGTATATCCGTCTATTGTATGAAATATACGTTTACATTCTCTTGCTTTCAGCGGACTAATATGCAAATAAGCAAATATTATAAAGTATTTCTTCGCAAGTAAGTTATAGTTTATGTCACTGAATCAGTGTAATTCAGCTGTTTTACATGAATTTGACGATAATTATTGTCTCTTGGTCATTTACTAACGCCTGGAAAACAAAAATTCAGCAATTATTTCCTCGCTTAAGCAGAAAATAGTGAAAACCATCACCATTCTTGCGATGCATGTGAATGTCTGCTTTCTCACCGCTTGGAGCGCTAGTGTTGCTCCATCTGTCAAACGGTAACACTTCTCGCACCAGAGTGTGTCGCGACTGTATTGATTACACTGTGAGATTATAACGACAGAAGTGCTATAGAAATTATAGAAATAAGAAGAAACTGACAACTTAGGCCTTAATAAGTTATGAGAAATTACGTAACAAAACAATGATAAATGCTTATTAATTGCAGATGACATATTGGAGGGCAATAACTGTTGCTGGACTGCGAATACCAAACCAACTTGTGAATGCCAATATATAATAATAAGCTACATATTTATTCTTCAGGTTAATATTTCTGTCACTACGTATAGTAGTGTAAATACTATAATCACAAAAAATTGATAAATATCATAATACATAAATCCTTTGCATGTTGTTCCACAGATAATAAATAAAACCCGCTGAAGATGGAGAAACTTATCCGAAACATGTATGGGTAGTAAAACAGGACGAATTGTGTTTGATAAATTCAGAAACAATGCCCTTATTACATATTTGTATAACTAATTTATAAAAACCCTGTTCAATGACTTACAGTTTTTCCACTTTCCTGAAAAACATTAAGTTTTGGTAAGGCCTAATTTTGTCATTAGCTCTTCAGTTGTGTAAAGAAAGCCGTGTCCAGTGGCAACCTGTAGATAAGAAGACGTATTGTCGTACACCTGTATGATACAGTTGATACGCTACTGGCCATTAAAATTGGTACACCACAAAGATGACGTGCTTCAGACGCGAAATTTAACCGACAGGAAGAACATGCTGTGATATGAAAATGATTAGCTTTTCAAAGCATTCACACAAGGTTGGCGCCGGGGCGACACCTACAACGTGCTGACATGAGGAAAGTTTCGAACCGATTTCTCATTCACAAACAGCAGTTGACTGGCGTTGCCTGGCGAAACGTTGTTGTGATGTCTCGTGTAAACGATTCTGAGTTTGATAAACGTCAGATTTCAGCCTTTCGCAATTGCGGTTTATCGTATAGCGACATGGCTGCTCGTGTTGGTAGAGATCCAATGACTGTTAGCAGAATATGGCATCGGTGGGTTCAGGAGGGTAATACGGAACGCCGTGCTGGATCCAAAAGGCCTCGTATCACTAGCAGCCAAGATGACAGGCGTCTTATCCGCATGGCTTTAACGGATCGTGCAGCCACGTCTCGATCCCTGAGTCAACAGATGGGGACGTTTGCAAGACAACAACCATCTGCATGAACAGTTCGACGACGTTTCCAGCAACATGGACTATCAGCTCGGAGACCATGGCTGCGGTTACCCTTGACACTGCATTACAGACAGGAGCGCCTGCGATGGTGTACTCAACGACGAACCTGGGTGCACGAATGGCAAAACGGAATTTCTTCGGATGAATCCAGGTTCTGTGTACAGCATCATGATGGTCGCATCCGTGTTTGGCGACATCGTTGTGAACGCACATTGGAAGCGTGTATTCGTCATCGCCATACTGGCGTATCACCCTGCGTGATGGTATGGGGTGCCATTACTTACACGTCTCAGTCATCTCTTGTTCGCATTGACGGCACTTTTAACAGTGGACGTTAAATTTCAGGTGTGTTCCGACCCGAGGCTCTACCCTTCATTCGATCCCAGCGTAATCCTACATTTCAGCAGGATAATGCACGACCTCATGTTGCAGGTTCTGTACGGGCCTTTCTGGATACATAACATGTTCGACTGCTGCTCTGGTTAGCAATTTCTCCAGATCTCTCACTAATTGAAAATGTCTGGTCAATGGTGGCCGAGCAACTGGCTCGTCACAATACGCCAGTCACTACTCTTGATGAACTGTTGTATCGTGTTAAAGCTGCATGGGCAGCTGTACCTGTACACGCCATCCAAGCTCTGTTGGACTCAATACCCCGGCATATCAAGACCGTTATTACTTGCAGAGGTGGTTGTTCTGGGTACTGATTTCTCAGGATCTATGCACCCAAATTGGGTGAAAATGTAATCACATGTGAGTTCTAGTGTAATATATTCGTCCAATGAATACCAGTTTATCATATGCATTTCTTCTTGGTGTAGTAATTTTAATGGCCAGTAGTGTATATGTAAGAGGCTTGCCGCATTGCAATAGCGAAGGGATGTATCGCGTAAACACTGTGGGAAAGAGCAACTGTTTGCAGTATCAACAGAACACTCCCCAGAAGAGGCCGTGTCTCGTTCCGACCTTAGCCGCCTTGGACACGATGATTGCCGCTGTGTACCACGCTGAAGAAGGCTACTACAAGCAGACTCGGTTCTCCAGCACAACATGCCGAGTTTCGCGAGCGCTTCGCCGTGCAGTCTGAAAAGTTCTCGCCCCCGCCAGGCGGCACACTGCACAGCCGTTCTAAATGCTAATCATAATGCGACACCCACCCCTTCTCCACTCCCACTTCTCTGGTGTCCCCGCTTTATTGCCTCCACGTTGCAGCGCCAAAAGCTTTAGCACATTTCCGCGGACAAGCCGTGTGAGCAGGGAATGGGGGTCGCGCAGAAACAAAATTACTCGCATTTTTCGCGCAACGTACGATGAATTCATGATTAGACAACTGACTGCGGCACAGCACGTCGCCCCCCCCCACCCCCTCCCTGCCACCACCCTCTCCTCTTCCACCCCTTCCACCACACCACTGAGCTTCTCTCACCCATTTTCCACCACGTAGGAGCAGTTTGTCACTTTTTCCCGTTGCCTCTAATCGTGTTTTCCTATGTAAATTCTGGAATCGCTATTGGTTCGCGAAAAAAATATACGTGGCGAAAAAATTCACGCGAGCGCGCAACAAACGGGACGAACAGCAAATGAAATATATGAATATTTCAGCGCTCGCGGGACCTGCTCTGTCACCAGTGTTTACGTGTTTTAAAATCGCACAACACGGCGGAGATTGTCACCAGAAGCGACGGGCGCCTTCTCCGCTGTTTCACGTTTTACTACCACTGCCCGTTCACAGCCAGGTACAGGGAATTTTATTTTAGAACGAGCAGTTATTCATTTTCAAACAATGCTATATGCCACATTCTTATAGATTGTTATTAATCTCCTCTATCTCTTCCGGCAAAACGTTTTACACTCACCAAAAAGTGGGAAATCAGTTTCATCTGTGATGTCACATAGCAAACTTCATGTAGCCCGTTCTTCACGTGACTCGCAGTTCTAACCTTGCCAGACCTGCACATACCTCGCCAGTCCAAAATGTTTCGAAAGTGAATTAATAAATAAAAAACAACAAACAAGGGAAGCTTAATAACTTTGCAAGACTGAGAAACTGAAAAAGAGATAAAAGAACAGGAGATAGAAATGGCGTTTGACCAAGTTATAATAGGGAAGGCTGCCGAACCTGATGGGATAACTCCGGGACTAATCAAGTATATTGGAGCAGAGGTGGTAATTGAACTTATTAAGTTGTACAGGGTGATACAAAAAGGTATGGCCAAACTTTCAGGAAACATTCCTCACACACAAAGAAATAAAGTATGTTATGTGGTCATCTGTCCGGAAACGCTTACTTTCCATGTTGGAGCTCATTTTATTACTTCTCTTCAAATCACATTAATCATGGAATGGAAACACGCAGCAACAGAACGTACCAGCGTGACTTCAAACACTTTGTTACAGGAAATGTTCAAAATGTCCTCCGTTAGCGAGGATAGATGCATCCACCCTCCGTCGCATGGAATCCCTGATGCGCTGATGCAGTCCTGGAGAATGGCGTATTGTATCACAGCCGTACACAATACGAGCACGAAGAGTTACTACATTTGGTACCGGGGTTGCGTAGACAAGAGCTTTCAAATGCCCCAATAAATAAAAGTCAGGAGGGTTGAGGTCAGGAGAGCGTGGAGGCCACGGAATTGGTCCGCCTCTACCAATCCATCGGTCACCGAATCTATTGTTGAGAAGCGTACGAACACTTCGACTGAAATGTGCAGGACCTCCATCGTGCATGAACCACTTGTTGTGTCGTACTTGAAAAGGCACATGTTCTAGCAGCACATGATAACGTGCTCCATTGAGCGTAGGTGGAAGAACATGGGGCCGAATCAAGACATCACCAACAATGCCTGCCGAAACGTTCACAGAAAATCTGTGTTGATGACGTAATTGCACAAATGCGGGCGGATTCTCGTCAGCCCACACATGTTGATTGTGAAAATTTACAATTTGATCACGTTGGAATGAAGCCTCATCCGTAAAGAGAACATTTGCACTGAAATGAGTATTGACACATTGTTGGATGAACCATTCGCACAAGTGTACCCGTGGAGGACAATCAGCTGCTGATAGTGCCTGCACACGCTGTACATTGTACGGAAACAACTGGTTCTCCCGTAGCACTCTCCATACAGTGACGTGGTCAACGTTACCTTGTACAGCAACAACTTCTCTGACGCTTACATTAGGGTTATCGTCAACTACACGAAGAATTGCCTCGTCTACTGCATGTTTCCTCGTCGTTCTAGGTCTTCCCCAGTCGCGAGTCATAGGCTGGAATATTCCGTGCTCCTTAAGACGCCGATCAATTGCTTCGAACGTCTTCCTTTCGGGACACCTTCGTTCTGGAAATCCGTCTCGATAGAAACGTACCGCGCCAAGGCTATTGCCCCGTGCTAATCCATGCATCAAATGGGCATCTGCCAACTCCGCATTTGTAAACATTGCACTGACTGCAAAACCACGTTCGTGATGAACACTAACCTGATGATGCTACGTACTGATGTGCTTGATGCTAGTACTGTAGAGCAATGAGTCGCATGTCAACACAAGCATCGAAGGCAACATTACCTTCCTTCAATTGGGCCAACTGGCGGTGAATCGAGGAAGTACAGTACATACTGACGAAACTAAAATGAGCTCTAAAATGAAAATGAAGCGTTTCCGGACACATGTCCACATAACATCTTCTCTTTATTTGTGTGTGAGGAATGTTTACTGAAAGTTTGGCCGCAATTTTTTGTAACAGCCTGTATATGAAACGTATTCACAGTCGTGAATATCGACAAGCGTCAGCTGTATAATGGAATGACGACAATGAAAATTTGTGCTGGACAGGGATGTCCTGCTTGCCAATAAGCTATCGGAACACGACTCATGGCCCGACAAAACTTAAGTCTGTTGTCGTGCCTCCATGTGCGAGGGAACACTGTATCGTACCTCTGAACAACATCCACTGACCCAGCAAGAGACTCTCAATGAAAATGTCTCCCCTGTACTGGGGTATGCATAATAAATATACGAGGCAGGCTGGAGACGCAGGAAGTTTGGGTCTGGCCGTGAGCCGTGCTTGGTTAGCCAAATGGTAAGGCAACCACTCGCGATAAGCGGGAAATCCGTGTTCGAGTCCCGATCCGACAGGAATTTCACTTTTCGTCATTCCACTACATAACTCATGGTTGTCCATACTCGGAACTGCGAATACGTTTCATGTACACTCCTGGAAATTGAAATAAGAACACCGTGAATTCATTGTCCCAGGAAGGGGAAACTTTATTGACACATTCCTGGGGTCAGATACATCAGATGATCACACTGACAGAACCACAGGAACATCGACACAGGCAACAGAGCATGCATAATGTCGTCACTAGTACAGTGTATATCCACCTTTCGCAGCAATGCAGGCTGCTATTCTCCCATGGAGACGATCGTAGAGATGCTGGATGTAGTCCTGTGGAACAGCTTGCCATGCCATTTCCACCTGGCGCCTCAGTTAGACCAGCGTTCGTGCTGGACGTGCAGACCGCGTGAGACGACGCTTCATCCAATCCCAAACATGCGCAATGGAGAACAGATCCGGAGATCTTGCTGGCCGGGGTAGTTGACTTACACCTTCTAGAGTACGTTGGGTTGATCGGGATACATGCGGACGTGCATTGTCCTGTTGGAACAGCAAGTTCCCTTGCCGGTCTAGGAATGGTAGAACGATGGGTTCGATGACGGTTTGGATGTACCGTGCACTATTCAGTGTCCCCTCGACAATCACCAGAGGTGTACGGCCAGTGTAGGAGATCGCTCCCCACACCATGATGCCGGGTGTTGGCCCTGTGTGCCTCGGTCGTATGCAGTCCTGATTGTGGCGCTCACCTGCATGGCGCCAAACACGCATACGACCATCATTGGCACCAAGGCAGAAGCGACTTTCATCGCTGAAGACGAAACGTCTCCATTCGTCCCTCCATTCACGCCTGTCGCGACACCACTGGAGGCGGGCTGCACGATGTTGGGGCGTGAGCGGAAGACGGCCTAACGGTGTGCGGGACCGTAGCCCAGCTTCATGGAGACGGTTGCGAATGGTCCTCGCCGATACCCCAGGAGCAACAGTGTCCCTAATTTGCTGAGAAGTGGCGGTGCGGTCCCCTACGGCACTGCGTAGGATCCTACGGTCTTGGCGTGCATCCGTGCGTTGCTGCGGTCCGGTCCCAGGTCGACGGGCACGTGCACCTTCCGCCGACCACTGGCGACAACATCGATGTACCGTGGAGACCTCACGCCCCACGTGTTGAGCAATTCGGCGGTACGTCCACCCGGCCTCCCGCATGCCCACTATACGCCCTCGCTCAAAGTCCGTCAACTGCACATACGGTTCACGTCCACGCTGTCGCGGCATGCTACCAGTGTTAAAGACTGCGATGGACGTCCGTATGCCACGGTAAACTGGCTGACACTGACGGCGGCGGTGCACAAATGCTGCGCAGCTAGCGCCATTCGACGGGCAACACCGCGGTTCCTGGTGTGTCCACTGTGCCGTGCGTGTGATCATTGCTTGTACAGCCCTCTCGGAGTGTCCGGAGCAAGTATGGTGGGTCTGACACACCGGTGTCAATGTGTTCTTTTTTCCATTTCCAGGAGTGTATTTCACAACGGAGGTAGTCGCCGGAGCGCCTGTTGCTTCGAACATGCATTCATATCCAAAGGAATACTGAATCGTACTTACGACTAACACAGGCACTGGAATTTCGTAATTTTTAAGCTTTCCCAAATAGTATGGCAGGAGAATAGTATCTCAGAAAAATGGAAGAACAACTTTATCATACCTTTGCGTAAGGAATATCATCAGCAGCCTCTGGCAACTAAACTCATATATTGAAAAGACAGGCGATAATTATTAAGCTTTTCCAAACAGTGAGGCAGGAGAATAGTATCCCAGAGGAATGTAAGAAAAACTTAATCATACCGTTGCATAAGAAGGGACAAAGTTAAGACCGTAATAGCTACAGAGCGTCTATCAACAGCAATCTACGGCAGCTAAACCCGTGCAGTGGACCGAAGGGTGGTGGAAATGGATATGGAGCAGGAGCAGGCTGCATTTAGGCCACAGCGTCAGACCCAGGACCACGACTACACTGCGAGGTGCCGGGGTGGAGAAGAGTTTGTACCTCGTTAACTCGGACGAATTTTGCATGAGAACGAGACATGCACTCGACCCCCCTCCTTATCTACCACCTAATTAATTATGCGCACAATGGTAACGGAAGAAAATGATGGTGGACCCTGCTAGTTGGTAAAATCAGGAGTGCACACTCACAATAATTTAATAAAAATCATAATCTACTCAGAAAAAAAAGAGAACTTTATCATAGTAAACAACAAGAAATGGGATTCTGCGTATTTCTACGAAATGATATGCGGATTAAATATTACAACGAGATTTTTTATACATCAGAACATAAATGCACATGATTATCGACACAAACAGTAGGTTAAATGTTGTGTTGGCAGAAGTGCCAACACCGTGTTACTAGAGGAGGCCGCAGTGCACGCGTCTTAGCTCACGCATGCTGGCTTGAGGAGGGAAGAACTATACTGACGTGAGGTCTGGAACATATCAAGGAATTAGAATTCAGAAAGCGGACTTAATTAGTTTGATACTTAACTTTAATCCATTAATGATGAACGCCGCTCTTGGCGGTACATGAGTGACAATATTATCTGTTCAGAAGACATTGTAACTGAATGTGGCGCCTTGCTAGGTCGTAGCAAATGACTATGCTAAACTGTCGTCTCTGCAAATGAGAGCGTATGTAATCAGTGAACCATCGCTAGCAAAGTCGGCTGTACAACTGGGGCGAGTGCTAGGGAGTCTCTCTAGACTTGCCGAGTGGCGGCGCTCGGTCTGCAATCACTGATAGTGGCGACACGCGGGTCCGTCGTACACTAACGGACTGAGGCCTATTTAAAGGCTACCACTAGCAAGTGTGGTGCTTAGCCGTGACACCACACTAAACAATAGGGTATATTGAAATATTATGAGAATAAGAGTTGTCTCGAGAACAAGGGACTGCTACTCTCTGTGATGCAATAGACTGACGATAATGACTGGAGGTCCTAATGCATCAAATATTAATCTCCCGGCTACATACCAGTATAGCAATTAGTAGTGAGAGTTCAAATGGGATCACAGGGAGAAACAAGCAAGGTGGACTTGTATCAAAGCGAGGGTACATGCTGCTGAGGGATTCAGTATAAGACTGATAAGGTCCTACAATGCCGGAGCCGCAGAATACTTTACGAGTACTGAAATCTGCAGCACGTCGTCGGTAGGCAGTGTCCTGATAATGTAGGGGCCGACTTCTGCCGTGCAGCAGCTCTGTGTCAACCCCTGGCCTCGAAGGCTGCCCAAAGAATTATAAGTTTTTCCGAAAAAGAGCGACCAAGTCACAAGACCGTCCGACTCTGATCAGGTCTCGAAAATCCCTACTCTCCTCGAAAACCGCGAATCAGCATTCAGTTCTCATTCCAAAATTCCCCCACACTGTTTCAGAACATCATACGCGCCAATAGCGACCATTCCCTCCAATTTCGAGCAGGGCTTTATGACGTCAACTAGCCCCTACTATTCAGCTGAAAGCACTGAACTTGCCGTTTGACTGGCTACGTAAATAACCTGCCTAGACCACCGGCCGTCCAGCGCCAGACAGTCGCACCCAGCAGGGCACAGTCCATAAGTATTCTCAGAATCGAGAGGACAATTGCAGTCAGTCGGTGCCAGGAGTCTTCGTTCAGGACTCGTCGGAACAGTAAACAAATAAACTGCAGCGACAATCAGACGTCTCGCAGGTCGTTTCGCCCTGCATACAATAGGAGAAACTCGACCGACGTCGGTCGTCCCACCAGGTGCTTAAGCCTACTGTACGGTTAGATTGCCTATTGATCTTCACCCATGGTCGAGTGGGAGATCATTCCAAAGTCTGGCACGGAAGTGCAGTCCCCAACCAGAAATGCAGTGTGCAGTGTGCAGTGTGCAGTGTGCAGTGTGTGACTGCAAATAGTGCGAATAGTTTAGTAACTTAGCAAAACCAACAAACAGAAAAGCCGAAGATATTCCATTGCTTGTAAGGGCGACGAGTGACTTTTCAAATAGGTACTGTTACTAGGAACGATAAGCCAACACCTGAAGAGGTTGGCTTTTGCCAAATAATCTAATTTAATTCAGGATACAAGTGGTAGTGTGACGTAGGTATTTTGTTATCACTTTTTTGTCATACCCACTTCCGTTTCGAGTGGTATTAGTTTTGTATCACTCATTCACTATAAAATTTCGAATTTGTACTGAATTTATTGGACTAAAAGTGAAAAAATAAAATTTGCGTTACGAACATTCATTTAGTGGAAAGCATGGGATGCCTGCTAAAGTTATCCACGAAAGTAGTTTTTAAAGGAAATAAAGGAAATGATATCATCCCGATTCGCAAGGTATTCAAAAGTGAACATCGCAAAAAAGAAGTTTTTTTTCAGTAGTGCCAGAGACAGTTAAACAAGGAAAATTATTTATCGTCATTGTATTCAATTACAGAAAAGTCAACTAAATACTGGAAAATGTTTTAATAAGAATTTCAGTTGATAGAAGTAAGTAAAATAATAACTTCCCTAAGTAACAAGTCATATCAAAGGTTTAAGGAAATAAAGATAATAAGAGTAAAAAAATATAAAAAACATCAGAAATCAGAAGCGTTAAATATTATGTCAGAGGTAGCTGATGCTTTATCGCTAGTCCGCAATAATATTATAACTTTGACTGCATCACTCGGAATTCGCGTAATAAAATGCCAGTATTGAAATTAATATTTGAGAATACTATTTAAACGGTAGTAACCGTAACTAATATTAGCAGCTACTACGATTAATGTTTATAAAGTGTGTTTAAGTATTCTGAGTTTAATGAAGTAGTTCGACTTGCTCCATTGTAATCTCAACGATCGATAGCATTTATTTCTGATAAGAGATCAGCAGTAGCCGAAGATATCTCGCACAGAGAACTTGAGAAATGTCTTTAGATAATAGAAACTTCAGTTGTTCTGTTTGACAGTATCATAGTTTACACAATATTGCGCAAAAATAATTGCAGTTCGAGTTGTTGATACGAAGATTACCGTAGCAACGTCCTGTATAACAGAATCGTATATTTTTAAGTGGAAAAATTTGTGGGAAATCGATAAAAACTGTTGAAATCTTAAAATAACTTTTTATGGGCATATGTATTCACTTTTTGTGTAATATGATTCAAATGTCATTGTTTGACGAAATCCTGGATTAATTAAGATAGAATAATTAATTGTTAAAAGTTGAAAACTGACGATAAAAAAAAAACAGAAGAAAAACAAAAAGATTCTGAAATCATATACTCCTTTTTATTCATATTATCGTTACCTTTTAAGCCGACAATATAACATGTACAATTCTACTTTTTACCATAGCTATGCACAATTCTACAACAGATAACGTTGCAGTTTTTCCAAGTCTTTCATTCTATTGGACTTTGCTTTCTGATGGGTGAGCTAGTTTTTATTTTGCGCAGTCAGTAGACGATGAGGAAGCCCCAGAAGAAAAGCGTATCCACTGATCGTTGAAGAACCTCCAACGCAACCCATGCCGGCCGCGGTGGTCTCGCGGTTCTAGGCGCGCAGTCCGGAACCGTGCGACTGCTACGGTCGCAGGTTCGAATCCTGCCTCGGGCATGGATGTGTGTGATGTCTTTAGGTTAGTTAGGTTTAAGTAGTTCTAAGTTCTCGGGGACTAATGACCACAGCAGTTGAGTCCCATAGTGCTCAGAGCCATTTGAACCATTTTGAACGCAACCCACTCCGGTACTATCAAAAATAAAATGTGAAAAATTGATGACAGAATAAGTTACATCTCCGTGTCTTTCCACTGTTGTGAGTTTCTTCAGAAATTCTGGTCTTCCTGTAATACAGCGGCCATCATGACCTTTAGTCTAATATCTCAGTGGCGCCAGCTTCTTTAACAAGCAATTTACCTTCCTTAGAACTGGTAGCAATCATCTCTGTAACACCATGCACAGTGACCCATCTGACCTGTTTTCTTGGTTTCTTTTTTATAATGCCAAAATCCCTATCACATGACAGAAAACTGTTCCCGCTCACTGGAAAGTATTGTTGAATTCTGTTGAATCTCCCAGAATCGGTCAGGAACGACAGAAATCTTTTGAGGGTGTGATTCTTAGTTTGAGCTGAGCATTTGTCTGAAAAGAGATAACGTTCGGGGTATTTTTGTGGTATATCCGCTATATAATCATTTATAAATGAGCGCAATTCATTTGGATTTTTCTTGCCTTAATCTTTGTGGTAGACATATACTGTGTTTCTTGAGCCTATATAGAATATGCAAAATACATTATCGGGAATTTGTCTTAAATAAAACGCATTTTGCATTGGTAGGAAGACGTTCTGCATAAAATCTAAAGACAGAGAAAGAATGTGGTCTTCTAATCCCTGCTTCCCATCTCTCACCTTGAAGAGCAGTATCAAATTTCCTGTTCCTGTACTTACGCAGAAGTAGCTCAATAACAACTCCGCGCTTCGCTGTGTCATTTAGTCGAGCAGATACCAGCTGAACATTTAGCTTCTGCCACGTGCAACAAGTGGCTATTTGTGGCCTCCCTAATTTATGATTAATTTGAGTATGTCCACTAAAAGTAATAATGTACTTTTTCTTGACCATGTTTATCAAGCAATAATTTCTCCATCAGTTTGATCATGAGGCTAGCACTTAAGTAACTGTTTTGGCCCACCTACATAATGGAATTATATCAACGGAAAGGATGAGATATGATCTCACAATAAATCATGCACTGGTGTTGGTAAGCTGTGGGAAATATGCCTTCCGCTCTTGTCTTCTGGCGTTCTGTCAGCAATTTTCAGTGGTCGTCGTCTTCTTATTCTCTTCACGCTGACGCTGAAAACTCCTGTAAATACTGCGAAACATACTCTCTCTCTTGCAGTTCTATTAAGTACATGATACTTAAAGCACATAATACACGTCAATCAGTCATTGGAGATATATACTGATCAGCCAGAACATAAGGACCACCTACCTAATAGCAGGTCCCTTCACCTTTGGCACGGAAAACAACGGCGACGCGCCGAACCAATGAGGACTTGGTCGCTGGATGGAGTTGGTGTCACATCTGCACACGCAAGTCACCTAAATCACGTGTATTCCGAGGAATAGGGGGGGGGGGGGGGTAGGAGAGGGGGCATGAGCTCTGCTGACACCTCGTTAATCACGTCTCAGATGTGTTCGATTTGGTTCAGATCTGGCGAGTCGGGGAGCCAGCACATCAACTGTTACTCGCCACTGTGTTTCTCGAGCCACTCAAATCACACACCTGACCTTCTAACACAGTACAATCTCTTATTGAAAAGTGCCACTGCCGTCGGGATACTTGATCCTTATGATGGGGTGTACGTGCTCTGCAACCAGTGTACGATACTCCTTGGCCGTCATGGTGCCTTGCATGAGCTTCACTGGACCCATGGATGCCCACATAAATGTTCCCCAGAGCATAATGGAGCTGCCGCCAGCTTGCGTTCATTCCGCAAGAAGCTGCCACCCTGCAAGACGCCGGATTTGCACCCGCCCATCAGCATGATGAAGAAGTTGTCGGGATTCATCAGACCGTGCAACGCTCTGCCACTGCACCAATGTCCAGTGCCAAGTGTCACGCCCCTTTTCAGTCGTAGTTTTCGATGGCGATGTGTTAACACTGCCACATGCACGGGTTGTCGGCTCCAGAGGCCCAGCGTTATTTGTGTTCGGTGCACTGGGTGTTCACACACTCTAACACTCTGTCCAGCAATAAAGGCTGTTGGTCAGCAAACCGACGACGTTTAGCCGTGGTTTCACCTTGATTTTAGCAGGTATTGAAGACATTCACCACAGCAGTCCTCGAACACGCGACAGGTCATGCCGTTTCCCAAATGCTAGTGCCGAGCCGTCGGGCCATGACAATCCGCGCTCGGTCGAACTCAGATACATGGCACGCCTTCCCCATTCAACAACGGACACGACGGTCAATGATACTACACGCACCGTGAGCGCGTCTGACTGGCAGTCATTCCTAGCCAGGTGATGCTGCTGTCGCCCGGACAGGTTTATGTCGATAGTAGGTCACTGGTCATAATGTTCTGTCTGATCAGTGCAAATCTTGATCTTTTTTTGCTTTAATATTGTAAAACTTTGTAAATATATCCGGGTAGCTTTCTTCTCCTATTTTTTCCAAGCAATTTTGTGCACGCTAATAAGATACGTATTTTGTTTATATCAGTTTCATATATACACGAAAATACACATTATTTACCGAGTCCTATATAAAATGAACGCGTTTCATTATCTATTGGTGTTTGGTGTAGAACACCCTTGTTACAAAATGTTACTGAGATATGTTGGAATAAATTCTATTGTTTAAGAATGGTCTAAGTTCACAATAGCACAGACTCATCACATAAGCATGGAATGTACTGTACATTAAATTTTCATGTCTTCTGAATAAAAACATATCACACACAAAAATAAAGGACACATGCTGATCACAAAGGAACAACGAATGATCCACATTCAATGTACACTGCACGCTTTCTCAATAACCAAACAATCATCAAACAATGCTGGTATCATGTGATATGGTTACACAGCAAGACTGTCTAGGATTTAGATGGCATAATATGTTATTCATTTGCTAATAAAATAAAGAAGTTTCTACTTGCTTGCAAGTGAATGCAGGCTTTTTTGCTAGGATACTTTTCCTTCGGTGATTCACACATTTCTCAACTCGTATCCATGTAGATTTTACTTAACTGGCTTTGAAATATTCCGGTTGATAATTTTCTTTCGCTTTTTCGAATTACAGCCTTACTCTCCAATATTAAGATCACTTTTGGATGCCCACATTGTATGTCAAAACACTCAATAGGCCCTAATGGTAATATATAATGCAATGCACGTTTAGCAGCGTGGAAAACAAGGACAACAACCAACAGCAGTCCTAGCAGTTGCAGCATACAGTTCGATTGGCAACAGTAGTGCCATCTAGCGGTGTGACTAGAAACATCAGTTTGTTTTGCCACCTAAGCTTCATTTTCAAAGGAGCAAGAGTCAAAACACGTGATTCTCCTTTTTTAAAAGTGTAGGAGTCATTGACTGTAGCCACTATAAAAAAAACACTGTTTTTCAGAATCTAATAAAATACACACTAACTGGCGGACTGCAGCCCTTTTAATGTCAGTGGATGAAGCAATACACGAAGTATCTAAAGCAACAGTAACCTAAAAATCATCAGATATCTGACTGCAGCCCAGTTAACAAGTTCCAGAGGTGCAAGGTTTCTTTAATTCATTTTCAGAGAATATACTAGTTCCGATGCTTAATACCTATTTACCACCTCCAACGAGCGAAAATTTTACTGACAGGTATCCACGTACTGCTGGCTCACGCCCATGTTCTTCTGTGTAGCTGTATCAGGTGGATTAATTGCGCGCAGCCACCAGGAGGGCCAGCCGCTGGTGGCCGAGCGGTTCTAGGCGCTTCAGTCAGGAACAGCGCAACCGCTACGGTCGCAGGCTCGAATCCTGCCTCGGGCATGGATGTGTGTGATGTCCTTAGTTAGCTAGGTTTAAGTAGTTCTAAGTTCTAGGGGACTGATGACCTGAGATGTTAAGTCCCATAGTGCTCCGAGCCATTTGAACTATTTTTTTTTTTTTTAATCCTCGCCTCATATGCCTAACAGTCTTTAAAATCTGCTATATCGCATTGTTGAAGCTGTGAATTCGATAATGACAGATAACTGCTTCGTTTTTGATAGGAAATGAGCCGCCGTTTTGATATTTGTCATGTAACACATGGTGCTCGCATTGAATGCACAAAAATTTGAACTTTTTCTTTCGATGAACGTTGGAACTGTGTTTTTCTATCTCTGTACTTCGGAAGCAATAAATGTCTGAAATCTGTTCCTTCATTGTCAACAGCCCTGTGTATGAGGATACTAACTCAGCGCCACCTGCTTCGTTCGAATCGACTAAATAGTCTCTAATGACTGTTATAGGTTTTCTTTAATTGAATTTTTAAGTTGTTCACAAATTGCAACACCTTCTAAACTTTTTACGTTGATTAAGGGTATCGAAGTATGGTCTTATCCGAATGTACTTGTGATTCTACTAGCTGGAGTCCAAGGTTTTTGTTAATCATGCTTTTTAATATTCATCATTTTGAAGTGCAGCTCCTTGTATTGGCCGTGTTTGCAGTTAAAAATATTTTGGATTTGAGGTCCGCCAGTTATGCAAAACACCGTTTTTCTTTAACACCCAAACATGTTTCGGCACCACTGTGCCATCATCAGTGGGTTTCCTTTTTATTTTGCACTGTAATATGAACATTTTGTTAGAAGTTTGTAAGGTTATGTTAATATTTAGTAGAAACAATCGATCGCTTTTTTGTATATACCTTTACATTTGATGAATGTGAAATTTACAGATCCCTTTTATGTTGTAGCTTGTCATCTGTAACCAAACAATGTTGTTTAGAACGTTTTTTGGGAATTAACCTATCTTCTGGAATATAATTTAGTTACTCGCGATGTTTTCGCGCCTATATTCGGTTATTACAGTTTTCCGTGGCCAGCACTCTCATTTCCCGCATTATGTTGACGTGTAGTGATGCACACGCAAGTATAGCCGGTTTTATCACAAATATCTTGATGAAAACACTTTTCCACCTCGCCAAAACACAGTGTGATCGCGGTTTGTTGTGTGTCCCAGCCCAGTCGATGTTCATTTGTTCACTAGAGAGTTCGGCGCTAAATTTGAATCTTGTTTGTGTTTTATCTTTGTGTGTGCGTGTGTGTGTGTGTGTGTGTGTTTTCTGTACGCTTCTTTAGCTTTTTTGCGTTGTCATTTTTTTTAAAACGGTGAAACACGAGTTTTATTATTTCTTTGAAAATGCCTTCATGATGAAATAATTTTATAAATATTTTCATGCTTTTTAAGTTCTTGTTCTTAACACATATGTGTTCATGTCTAACGGAGAAGTGAAATATCAGTTTTCATAGATTTTACTTCAAAAGTCTTAAAATATAACTGAATATTTTCTTAAAAATTGTCAGCCCCAATTTCACCCCCTGAGCGGTTGGGTTTTCAAAAACGGTGAAACACGAGTTTTATTATTTCTTTGAAAATGCCTTCATGATGAAATAATTTTATAAAACTTTTCGTCCCCTATTCACAACCTTACGGCACTGTGTTCCCAAAATCACTGAAACATTTATTATTTTTATTTCCAACCGAGAAGTCAAATACCAATATTCATAGACGCAGCTTTAAAAATGATTTAGTAATTTTTTAATGATGACTTATTTTCAACAAAACTTTGACCCAATATTTTACGACCTTAGTGGCTGACTTAAAAAAAGCTGAAACTTTTATTGTGTTTTTTTTTCGAAAAGATACCAATATTAGTAGATGTATCTTCAAAATTGCCTCAACACGATGTTTTTCAAAATGCCTTTCAACCCCTTAGGAGAAAATATTTCGAATAATTTCTTCTTGAAATATACTTACGTATAAAATTCACATTCTCTCCAAATTTCAAGACTGAACCGGTAATTTAGTACGTAAAGGGAGATGAAACTCTTACTGTGATTGGGAATTCGAATGTGGTTGTAGGGGGAAGAACAGAAGAAAGAGTTACGGGAAGATATGAGTGTGATCCTCCATTGTTCTAATTAGTAGACACTGTCGTGTCAGTTCTAAGGTGTGTCCACGGAGGCCCCACGTGCGACTAGCTAGTTGCCAGGGATAGTGCAAGCTGCACAGTGGTGGGGAGATCCTGGGCTGCCGCCATGTGACTTTAGAGCGCGCTAGACCAGTCTGGCCGGGCGTAATGCGCAGCGACGAAGAGCCAGCCCCCATTGTGTCTCTTCCCGCGCCGTGATGTAATTAGATCCCGCCACAAAGGCTGCGCCGCCGGCAGCACAAGGCCGCGCCCGGCGGGACAGCTGTCCTCTCCCAGCTAGCCAGCTCACGTCCACTCTCGCCAGTAGCCGCTGCACCCAAATTACGCGCCCCTTAGCGCTGCCGCCTCCTGGCCGCACTCTGTGATGAACACGTAGACGCCACCCCAGAGGCGTTCAGCAAGTAATGCAACACCTTTTTTTCTGAAAGCAGGTTCGTTCTATTGAGAACTCCAGCACACCATATTATTTCCCATTCTTTTGGCAACAAAATCGTTATTTCAAGAGAACCACCGTTCAGTGTCACGGCCTTATGCCACATTACTGGGAGCGTCTGTACGCCCTCATGGTACCACTCTACTGGTAGACGTCAGAGCCAACATCTTGCTGCATCAGTAACGTCCTCACAATCCACGTACTGCTTCCTGGAGGCGCATCCTTCTTTAGTTCAAACAGATGGAAGTCAGAGTGCACGAGATCTGGGCTGTAGGATGGATGACGAAGGGTAGTCCAATAAAGCTTTGTGATCTCCTCTCGGGTGTGCAGACTGGTGTGAGGCCTTGTATTTTGTTGTTGAAGTTCATTTGCATATCTTTGGTGAGGGTAGCACAGTTCAATTCCGAGCTGATAGCTGCAACATGAGGGAGGAAATCAAACCGAATAACCCCTCAGAGTCCCGGAAGACCATCGCCATGACTGTATCTGCTGAGAGTAGTGGTTTTGAGGTTTTCTTTGGAGGTGACACTCCACAGATTGCCGTTTTGTTTCCGGATAGAAGTGAGGAACCCAACTTTCATAGCGTGTGACGATGTCGACAAAAAATTGTCACGATCAGCCCCGTAATGTACAAGCAATTCTGCAAAGACGGTGCTTCGTAGCACATCATGGTCTTCTGTTAGGCGACGAAGAACTCAGTGGGCACATACTTGTGAGTACCCATACTGGTTAACGAGTGTCCGCACTAATCAGCACTACCTAACACAGACCTCCAGTTGAGCAGCGAGGTGTTTGATTGTGATACTTCTATCACCTAGAATGAGTCTCTGGACGTTGCAACATTGGAAGAGACACAGCTGTGTACGGCCGGCCAGCACGTTGGAGATCGAACATGTTTGTGCGGCCTTGTTGCGATGATGGTAGACACCTCACCCAACGACTGACTTGCTGTTGTTCACTACCAGATCTCTGTAGACATTCTTCAAGCACCAATGAATACATGCGATGCTCTTCTTTTCTGCCAAAAGAATCTCAGTGACAGCTCTCTGTTTGGAATGCACCTCCGTTAGATGCACCGTTCTGAAAGGTATGTATAGCTCTGTCACCTATACGAACTTCATGAAACTATAGCGTCTGAAGCTGGAATATTACTCGGTGACCGGTAACTGAGCACTCCTCGTACTTTGGTTGATGAATTCAGATCAAAACATCTAGTTCATATTTTTCAGTCTTTCCCTTCGTGTGGTTTGGGCACTCAGTGGATGAGTCTCACACTGTATACCAAATTATTCAAGGTTCAGGCCTCCGTCGAGTCTAACACATTTTTCTTACACTTAACGTCTTTGGCAACAGCTTCTATACACACGAAAAAGAGTTTTGCATCGCCTCGGTTCCGAGAGTTCCAGAACCTGTACAGAAAATGGGAGTAGAGATCAACATGAACATCAGTTCCGCACTTTTCGTTGCTCATGAAGACCACATATTGTACGTTGTACCACCATACAGCGGTGGTGGTCCAGATGACTGTACATATCGGTACTTCTAATACCCAGTAGCACATCCTCTTGCATTGATGCATGCCTGTATTTGCCGTGACATACTATCCACAAGTCATCAAGACACTGTTGGTCCTGATTGTCCCACTCCTCAATGGCGATTCGGTAGATCCCTCAGAGTGGTTAGTTGGTCACGTGGTCAATAAATAGCCCTATTCAATATACACCAAGAAGAAATGCAGATGATAAACGGGTATTCATTGGACAAATATATTATACTAGAACTGACATGCGATTACATTTTCACGCAATTTGGGTGCACAGATACTGAAAAATTAGTACCCAGAACAACCACCTCTGGCCGAAATAAGGCCTTGATACGCCTGGGCATTGAGTCAAACAGAGCTTGGATGGCGTGTACAGGTACAGCTGCCTATGCAGCTTCAAAACGATACCGCAGTTCATCAAGAGTAGCAACTGGCTTGTCACAATTGACCGAACTTTTTCAATTGGTGAGAGATTTGGAGAATGTGCTGACCAGGGCAGCAGTCGAATATTTTCTGTATCCAGAAAGGCCCGTACAGGACCTGCAAAATGCGGTCGTGTATTATCCTGCTGAAATGTAGGGTTTCGCAGGGATCGAATGAAGGGTAGAGCTACGGATCTTAACGCATCTGAAATGTAACGTCCACTGTTCAAATTGCCGTCATTGCGAACAAGAGGGGACCGAGACGTGTAACCAATGGCACCCCATACCATCACGCCGGGTGATACGCCAGTATGGGGATGACGAATACACACTTCCAATGTGCGTTCACCTCGATGTCGCCAAACACCGATGCGATCATCATAATGCTGGATTCATCCGAAAAAATGACGTTTCGCCATTCCTGCTCCCAGATTCGTCGTTCAGTACACCATATCAGGCGCTCCTGTCTGTGATGCAGTGTCAAGGGTAACCGCAGCCATGGTCTCCGAGCTTATAGTTCATGCTGCTGCATACGTCGCCGAACTGTTCGTGCAAATGGTTGTTGTCTTGCAAACGTCCCCATCTGATGACTCAGGGATCGACACGTGGCTGCACGATTCGTTACAGCCATGCGGATAAGATGCCTGTCATCTCGACTGCTAGTGATACGAGACCATTGGAATCCAGCACGGCATTCCGTATTACCTTACTGAACCCACCGATTCCATATTCTACTAACAGCCATTGGATCTCGATCAACGCGAGCAGCAATGTCGGTGATACGATAAACAGCATTTCCCCTATTTACACGAGGCATCACAACAACGTTTCACCAGCAACGCCGGTCAATTGCTGTTTGTGTATGAGAAATCGGTTGGAAAGTTTCCTCATGTCAGCACGTTGTAGGTGTCCCCACCAGCGGGAACCTTGTGTGAATGCTCTTAAAAGCTAATCATTTGCATATCACAGCATCTTTTTCCTGTCGGTTAAATTCACGTCTGTAGCACGTTATCTTCGTGGTGTAGCAATTGTAATGGCCAGTAGTGTATCTCAGCCATGTTCGATAGTATTCGTGTCTGGTGAACATGCTGGCCACTCTAGTCTAGAAATGTCATTATCATGAAGGAAGTCATTCACAAGATGCCCACGATGGGGGCGCGAATTGTCTTCCATGAAGACGAACGCCTCGCCAATATGCTGCCGATAAAGTTGCACTATCAATCCGAAGATGGATTTCACGTGTCATACAGCCGTTACGGCGCCTTCCATGACCACCAGCGGCGTACGCCGGCCCACATAAAGCCACCCCAAAACATCAGTAAACTTCCAACGTGCTGCACTTGTTCGACAGTGTGTCTAAGACGTTCAGCCTGACCAGGTTGCCACCAAACAGGTCTCTAACGATTGTCTGCTGTCATTGGTACCTGGCAAAAATTTGAACAACTATGTCTTACCTAGCTTGCCCGGTTAGCCGTGCGGTCTAACGCACGGCGTTCCGGATTGGGAAGGGTGCCTGGTCCCTGGCACGAATCCGCCCGGCGGACTTGTGTCGAGGTCCGGTGAGCTGGCCAGTCTGTGGATGGTTTTTAGGCGGTTTTCCGTCTGTCTCGGCGAATGCGGGCTGGTTCCTCTTATTCCGTCTCAGCTACACTATGCGGCTGCGGCGGGGACGGAGCCTCTCCATCATTTCTAGGCCCCCAGTTAACATACAATACAAACAATACAATGTCTTACCTATGAGTCCGCGATACGGTAGTGGACCAACTGCAGGATACCAGCTATTCGCTGCACGCTCGCGGCGTATGGGTGAGACAGAGCACTGTGGCAACAGTCGACTGAGTTTTACCACATGGTATTGAGGGAATTAGCGTCGCAGCCACCTTCTCGAGAGCGCCAAACGGTCTGTCCACCGCACACAGGAGCGGATCCTGCGCCGGCGCCGTGGTCTCGCGGTTCTAGGCGCGCAGGCCGGAACCGTGCGACTGCTAAGGTTGCAGGTTCGAATCCTGCCTCGGGCATGGATGTGTGTGACGTCCTTAGTTTAGTTAGGTTTAAGTAGTTCTAAGTTCTAGGGGACTGATGACCACAGCAGTTGAGTCCCATAGTGCTCAGAGCCATTTGAACCATTTTGAAGCGGATCCTGCAGATCACGGCTACCTGACTATAAGGCACGTATGTTTTAGTGAGACTATAAGACTCCGTCTTCGATGAATGCGTTTCTTTCTGTCACACTGCGAAGGAACAAAGACATCGTAAGAGACGACTCATTAGGCAGTTATTGCGGTTGACGGGCACCTTGCAGTGACACACTTCGCCATCTGCTGTGTCATCACAGATTATTACCACGCTCTGTGTCTGGCCCGCCAATGGTCTGACAATGACGTTGAGGACTTCCTGCACGACCCACCGCCTTCGCGTACGGATCAAAAAGACGATGTATTCATGGAGACCGCAACGCTGGAAGAATTGCGTCTGGCCCTGTCGCGTGGTGCGAGAAACAAACCCTCTGGACCTGACAGTCTTCGGGTTGAATTTTATGACACCTTTTCTGATCTCATGGGGGCAGACGTGCTGAAAATTCCTGGATCTGGACATTTTGCACCCCACCCACGAATTTTTTCAGGGCGTAGTAATCCCTGTATCTAAACTGAACAGAGGGTGCAGCCGCAAGGCTTCCGGTCGTTGCTGTTACTGAATTCGGATTGTAAGCTGTTCACACATGTACTTCGTTCTCGCTTCCATGTTACTGTCAATGATGCCATTCGCGCCGACTAAACATGTCTGGGAGGTGACCAGTAATATATTCATGGTGTTAAACTCATAAAGATGTGATCGCGACCATCAAATCAGTTGACCTAGACCACGCGTTCGACTGGGTTGAGCTCGGTTTGTTGAAGCTGCCTTCGAGAAGATGAGTCTGTTCCCAGTATCGGCAGGTATGGTCCTCCATCTCATCTGCGGGGCCCCTTCCATTGCCCTGGTCAATGGCAACCGCTCGCCACCATTCAATATTGAGTGTTTGGTGCTTGTCAGTCTTTCTCTTCGCCCTCGAGCCAGCACTTCGTTGTCTACGTTAGCGTTTGGAGGCATTGCCATCAGCAAGTACCTACGCAGACTATGTAGTTTTCTTGGCGAGGTCGGCAGAAGGTGTGTGTACGGCCATCGAGTTGTTACAGCGCTACGCTGAGGTGGCCGGCACCCGTCTCGCCCTACAGGAGTCCCGCTACACGAATGTGGCCAGAGGACTGACTATTAGTACACCAGTGCCCATGACCAAGGTCCCGGCGATGAAATGTTTGGGAGTGACCTACCACAGAAACGTGCAGTACACAGCAGCAACTACATGTTACAGACTAGTTAATATGACCCGCACGCAAGTTTGTCTGCACACCTTGTGAACGCTTGATTTAATCATGTGGGTACATTTTGTGGATGTCTACCAGCCGCCGGCCGCGGTGGTCTAGCGGTTCTAGGCGCTTCAGTCCGGAACCGCGTGGCTGCTACGGTCGCAGGTTCGAATCCTGCCTCGGGCATGGATGTGTGTGATGTCCTTAGGTTAGTTGGGTTTAAGTAGTTCTAAGTTCTAGGGGACTGATGACCACAGATGTTAAGTCCCATAGTGCTCAGAGCCATTTGGCTACCGCACGACCACGAGATGCGGGCTCAGAGCCATTTGAACCAGTTTTTTTTTGTCTACCTGCCCCCGAAGCTTAATCATTACACACACGTTCTCCTACTGCCACTACAGTGGCTGCCAAGTTCCAGGCGGCCTTTGGTCATTTCGTCAGCAATGGTAGGGTGTTCTAGGCCCGTTATGAGATACTGACGTTGCCCACACGCGCGGGCGGCATTGGAGTGATGAACATGTAAAATAGGACACGCCTTCTCTTTCTGTGGACGATGCATTGCCTACGTGCTTCAGACAAGGACACCCTCACTGGTACACTAATTGAGGTGGTGGCGCCACAATCCCACGGCTGCCGATTCCGGTTGGACATATCGCGCGGCCACAATATTACATTCGCACTTATCTGTTCGACATGAGCTATCTACTGGATGTCCTACCCACCACGGTAGAACCAATGACTTCTACCGCTGCTTTCAGCGGACGTTACCTGTTAATCTGATCGAACGCAGACATCCGGCGGTTGGCTGGAAGTCGGTGTAGAGTGACACACACTCGCCTTTCCTTCCCACCGCCGTGAGAGCGACTTGGGACATGATAACGACTGAAAAATTCCCTGCCCGGCAAAGTTTACACACAATACACATTGCCGAGGAGCGTCTCTGCTCCAGACGCACCGCTGTCACACCGACATGCATCGTTTGTGACACGGCTCCCGACTGCTGGCTCCTCAAACGTCTCGTGTTCGAATTGTTGCTGCTACGTCCTTACTATCCTGCTATTCGGCATAATGCCAGGGTGTTGGTTAAAGGTATGGCGTTGTCATACCATTTTAGTGACGGCATTTCAGAGTTTTTTAGTTTTTTGGCACCAACTACACTATTTTAGGGCACAAGGCTTCCTAAGGTTCGCTCTTTGCCATTTGCTTGGGATCGTTGTTTACGCATCCTCCAGAGTATTAGGGTGTACAGGGTGGGAGAAGAGACTGAAGATACGGCACAGGATTGACTGACGAGAGACATCAACGGTAATTATAGGGTGTTTAGCCCTCCCTGAAAAAGAAGACGGCGTGGTCACCCCACCGTCTGGCTGCTGTGCACACCGCCGGAAGAGAGAAAGAAATCATTTCACCTATCCTTTTTTCTTCTTGGTTTGACAAAACTGTCAGAGATGTGTTCCGTTCATGTTCGTGGGCGAAGCCTGAAGCGGTGACAAGCATCGGTCCTATTTTAGCATTTAGAGTGAAAGTGGCAGTGGCATTAGATATTGTTATTGTTTGTAAGTTAGATGGGTTTTTGGGGGTAGTGTGGGCATTAGGGACCAAAGCATCAAGTGCAAGAGGTAAAAAACAAGTCGGCAGAGCACTTTCCTGTGAAAGGCAAGGCAAAGCTCCCGAGTTTGAGTCTCTGCCCGGTATACAGTTTTCATCTGCCAAGAAGTATCATACGTGTATGCTCCTACTTGTCATGTTCCCATCTTCAGCCTATGAGAAGCAGACTTTTCCTCGTCCAGTGACAGGAAACACATGCTTTAGTAACAGTGTCCTTTCGTCCAAGTAGCATCATCTGTGGAACAGATATCTACCGCTAACATAGCTTATTTGGCAACAGTGCACTTGTATCGCACAACTGCCGCCTATAAAGGTCGCTCATGTTCAAGGATGGAGTTCTTGCTGCTACTTCGCTATGGTACTGCAGGGTCTCACATGTCGGAGAGTGTGTACTGATGCAAATATGCTGTTTGACAGAACGCTTCCCATTTTTGCCGACTCCTGCTTACTGAAGACCGGAGCGAGACTGATCTAGAGGTCGAGTATTTAATAGAATAATACATGAAGAAGAAAACAGATGTCTGTATTGTCACTCCTTTTCACATGTTTTTAATTTCCTGTCAGCAAATGCCTCGAAATAAAGCTCTGTATCTTACCCTGAAGAACGTGCAGCTGACTTTTGTACCAAATATATCACATTTTCATACAGCAGAGCTAGTTGACGAAATAGCTGCCATCAATTTCCATATGAAGAAGGGCACTTATGAAGAGCACTGAAATATGTTTCTATTGCGATATTTGGAACTTTTTCAAAGTATAGGTTAAGACAAATGTCGATACAGCTCTGAGTATATTTATAGCAATACCAGCGGTCGCAGCATTTTGTGAATGCAGTTTCAGTAAATTGAACGTGACAAAAAACCTACGTTAACTCTAAAATATGTGAAAGCAGACTGTCAAATTTAACTATCTTATTGACAGTATACCACACAGCTGTTAATCTTTACTCTAATGACGTAATCAATAAGTTCGCTGCTCTCAAAACAAGGAAATCAAAAGATAAAATACAAACACTATTCCTGGAAAGGGATCTTCTCTCATTTTTCTTTCATTTCTGATTAATAGTATGTGGATTTTTAATAATTTCTGAGACGAATTGTAATCTGTTCTTTATTATACATCATTCTTAAACCAATCCACAGAATCTTCCGCAAGCCACGAGGTATAGATTTTGTTATGCTTTCAATTTTTCAGAAAATTTTCACAATTTTAATTTGACAAATTGCCTGTTGTCTTCTGTTCTACGGCCGACGTTTGTTTGATGATTTTCCTGGCGTTTCTCCACAAGGAGTGACTGGCATTATGAGGTATGTTGTCGACATCGAAAATGAATTCCTCTTTTCCATTTCCGATCTGAGACGCTCTCTGACCATGATTTGTTTGTAGATAGCCTTTACGTCGTGTTTGCGAAATATACGGCCGAGTCTGTCCATCAAACCAAGGATGTATGGCACAAAGGGCGTACCCAATATTTCATCTTCCGATTCATCACATCGCCGAGTTTTAGATTTCGTGACCCTTCTTACGCAACTGGTTGAGAACCGATTGCTCCTCAAAACATTTCCCAGATGGTGCATCCTAGATTCGAGGAGCTGCAGTTCACTATTCCTCTTCCTCACGTTCAAACCTCTTTAGTGTCTCAGGTAGTGGTTTGGCATTTTGTGTAGGCATCGGTCCGTTTGTGTCAGTCTTCGATACACCCTGTGTCCCATGTCGTCACCACTCCTCGTAACCAGCACATCTAGAAAGGATAGCTGTTGGTCCTTTTCTACCTCCGTAGTAAATTTTATATTGGTATGAACACCGTTCAGGGATCTAAGGAAGTTACAGAACTGTTATTCATCGCGGATCCACATGATATCCACATGATAAAGAGTCCATTTAGTTGTGCAATTGCGACTGTGCATAAAACATCAGGTCGTAAAGTTTGTGACGCGTTTCTGGGAAGACTGTTAGAAGCAGAGAAAAAAACGACCAAAAGTTTGTGACGCGTTTGTGGGAAGACTGTTGGAAGCAGAGAGAAAAACGACCACCACACAGTGTGTGTTCATTCTGCACTTAAACCCGTTACACCCTGTATTATGGATTCTGGGAAGACACACATAAAAGAGCTTGATTATGTCCTGTGCGAGTATGGAACCAATATGCTCCACAAAATCACTAAGTGGCACTTCGTAAACAAAGAAACCAGGTGAAAGCATATGGTTTGGCCCAAGTTTTAATTTCTTCAGCTTCACAGTTAAATGTTCTGAGTCCTTCAAGTATATGTCTATCTTTCACACATGTGGCTGAAAGAGACAGGCCAAGTGTTTCGCCAGTTTATTCTTTTCGAGTTAGAACGTAGACGACGGTGAGGAGATTTCGGGAGTGCTTGCTGCTGATCGCATTATTCTCGATATGTTTCCTTTAGATTCTTACATTTCATGTTTCGTACAGAAAGGTGTTGATATATCAGACGGAGGCACACATGCTCTCTGCATATGTTCAGCTACAACATGGATCATATATAAGTTTTCCGAATAAGATTATAAATTTGGTAGAAGTAACTCTGATCATTAAACTCTTTCAAGTATTCATTTGTGCCCATAATTATTTTAGTGGCCCAAAGTAAGCACTAACTCCCCTCGAACGAGCTTTTTAAGTAAGGTCCGAATGTGTTACAAATCAATTCTTGGGTCAGACCTTCGTGTAAAACGGGGAACTCATTGATGAAATTTTTTAGAAGGCATACTTTCGTGTTACTCAGAACAATGCACGAAAGAGAAATTAGCTTTCAACAGCTGGGACAGAGGTGTACAAAGCGCACTTCTCCAAAGACTCCATCCATAAACGGGACGAGAAAAAACCTTATATACAGTACAATAAGCAGTACCGTCAGTCACCCACATCTGAAAACAGATGTAGATGTAGACAAGTGAGGCATCATTAGCCGAATGTGCTCAACTGCATAAATACAATCAACTCTCGATATTTCGATGTTCAAGTGACCTCAAAAAGTATTCGAATAATTGAGAATCCGATTCAACAAAACTGTGACTGATCAGGGAGGAATCAAGAAAAGCGCGAAGTAAGGATTTCCTTTCCAAAAATAAACTTAAAAAACATTACTGTGGTTTCAACAACATTCGCTTTTCGTCAATAAGCAACTAGATCTCAGACGAAAGTTACTTTTTCACGTTCCGTAATTTTCAATCACTCAATATTTTGCAAAGAAGTTAGTGAAATTTTTCTGCTTCGTTACCCTCCAACGTGCTTTCTATTGCGATCAAAGTCGAAAATACATCATCGTCTATTACAGCTATAAAAATTTATAAGTAATATTTCCTATTAGAGATTCGCGTTAGAGAGGGAATCTGCTGTCTTTCTTCTTCTTCTTCTTCTTCTTAAAAACGATGCCGAGTCCGCTTCCTCCTTCCATATATTACGTTTTCAGCAGGCTGTTCTTTCTTGTTCTGGCGGAATTCTGACCCACAAGTTCAATAACCAGTTTTTTCTGTGGGACTAGAACACTTAATTCTTTTAAGTCATTTTATAATTGATTTATTAAAGTATAAACTGTGCACTGTTGAATAAATAAACAAGTGCCCTGAAGAGTTGAACGTCGAAACAAATACAGAAACAACTGACGAAGTAATTCGAATTACCGAGTGTTAGATACTCGCCAACATGAAGGCATAGTGTCGGCGAACCTGTCTGTCACGATTATCGCTTTACATTATTAAAACACGAATCATTTCTTCAAGTTATCTAGGTTTTTCCATAGGAACCGGACAATTATTTCGATTTACTGAGAATTTCCATTCATTGAGGTTCAAATTAGCAAGGGTCGACTGTACCACAAACGTGGCTTAATGAAACTAAGACCAAGCATAGAAAGAACTGGTGCAGAAGGTAACTGAAAGAAATGCGCCATGTGACGAACAGAAATGACACTTTTATTCAAAGACAATACTTACAGTGACGTCATAGAGATGATGATTGTCCCCTGGACATTACAAAAGACGGGACACACGATTCTTAATAGGGCGTGTGATCACCGCGGACGGCAACCCGTGCTCTACGACGGACTCTCACGCTGGGCGCAAGTTGGTAACAATTTCTTGCAGTATAGCGTTCCATTCCTCCAGCAACGCGATTGATAGGTAATGGGTGGTTGTTGGTGCAGGTGAACGTGCTCCAATATGTATCACCAACGCAACCTAACACATGACTGAAGGAATTTAAGTCGGGGGAACAGGCAAGTTAATCCGTTCGACGAGTATCCTCTTGCTCCAAGAGTTCCTCCATCTACACTGTCCGATACTGTCGTGTATTGTCATCCATTAACAAAGAGGTAAGGCCCGATCTTATAATAATTTCCGGGTATGCAGCCGGATCCCGTCGACATTCTGCCACGATATTTCGGCCCAGAGACGTCCGGCCATCATCAGGTGAGTGAGTGTACTCACCTGATGATGGCCGGACGTCTCTGGGCCGAAATATCGTGGCAGAATGTCGACGGGATCCGGCTGCATACCCGGAAATTATTAGAAGATCAAATACGCCGGGAAAATTTCAGAAGTCACAGGTAAGGCCCGAATGCACCACTGAGAAGAGCACGTGCCGAACGAGTCCAGCGTCACAATAATGTTGACCAGTAGGCGTGTCGTGTTGCAATATTTGATGGTCAGTACACCCACGCAACATTGTGCCTAACTACACCATAACATCTGGACCACCAAGACGGTCATGTCCTACAATGCTCTTAGGTGCATTACATGCTCGCAATAGAGGTGGATCGTTCGTGAACGAACAGGACCAAAGGAATTGTCCACTGAAGTGAACAGAATTCGGTCACGGCCGATCTCGCTACAGGAACGGCGGGAAGGGTCGCGACCGGTTCTCGTTGCTGGAAACGTTTCGGCCAGTTCTCATTCCAGCAACGGTTGGTTCTCGTTCCTGGAATGGTCGTTGCATGTTTCCTTTCCGCCTCCGTCTCGTCTTTCTTGGGGTTATCACTCGTTCCACGTTCCATTTCATTTTCTTTATAATTATATAACTTCCATAAAAATTAAGTTATATGTCCCATGTATGTTTTTTCATGCAACAGGCAGAGATGCCTACTTATTTCTTCGCCGTTTTGATCATTTGTAGAACACATATTTTTTACAAGGCAAGCTTTCGTTTATTTTTTATGTTTGTCGATTTTTTTGGGTCTCATCTGCTTGGTTTAATACTTTATAATGTTAATGTATATCACTTTTTAATATAGTGTAATAAAGTTTTCATTAAACCGGCGAGTTTCACATTTCTTCCACAAATAAAACAAGACCCTTAGGAAACATGTTATTTTTCCAGTTCGTTTGTTTCTTTGTGTTACCCCCTAGTTCGGTTTCTTTGCGCTCAAAAATTGATTTGTTCATGATTTCGACTCCGTAATAAAACTGGAAGGGGTGCCTCTCTATGTGAAAAACTGTAGAACGGCATAAATCGTATTTACTTTTTGCCTAAAAAAAGTACTGTGTAGAAGTATCTTCGAAGCGAAAATATTTATTATTTTCTACTTAATATTTAATATTGTATTACTGCTAATTTCAGGAGTGCTAGTTCTGCAAGGTTCGCAGGAGAGCTTATGTAAAGTTTGGAAGGTAGGGGACGGATACTGGCAGAAGTAAAGCTGTGAGTACCGGGCGTGAGTCGTGCTTCGGTTGCTCAGATGGTAGAGCACTTGCCCGCGAAAGGCAAAGGTCCCGAGTTCGAGTCTCGGTCGGGCACACAAATTTAATCTGCCAGGAAGTTTCATATCAGCGCACACTCCGCAGCAGAGTGAAAATCTCATTCTGGAAAGATGATGTTCTTTACAGGAAATGCTCAATATGTGCACCATCGTTCCTCGACAATAGCTGTAGTCGAGGAATAATGTTGTGAACAGCACTGTAAAGCATGTCCGGAGATATGGTGAGGCATTGGCGTCGGATGTTGTCTTTCAGCATCCCTAGAGATGTCTGTCGATCATTATACACTTGCGACTTCAGGTAATCCCAAAGCCAATAATCGCACGGACTGAGCTCTGGGGACCTGGGAGGCCAAGCATGACGAAAGTGGCGGCTGAGCAGACGATCATCACCAAAGGACACACGCAAGAGATCTTTCACTCGTCTAGCTACATCGGGGTTTTTATTGGCTGTAATAAAACACCATATCATTCTAAGTATGTGTGTCAATTTTTACCTCTCTATCTACATTATTCCGTGGTTTATTAAGTTTTGAAATTTATACTGACTTTTTGATCACCCTTTACATAGCGACAAGGAAAATACAAACAGAACAAATTACAATATGTTCTTGCGGTCGCAATTCACTTCCGTCAAGGAAATAAACTTTTTCAATCCATACTGGTTTTCACCCTCCACCTCAGATGATGGATCCATTTGGAGCACGGGGAGATACTCCTTGAAATAGATTCAAGAAGAGAATTCGCAGTTAATGCGAAAACTAAGTACAAACGTCTCATATATTTTATCTCTCCGTACTACGTTAAACGGCCGAAGTATGTGTAAATTTAGCGGAATTCAACTAGTAGTGGATTTTGATTTTATTTCATTTTCAGTTACATCTGCGTGTAATATTTATCTTTTAAGTACATTAATACGTAATTTAGAGATTTGTTGATTTTCATATTCGTTTCATTCTCGTCTGTTGATGGCTGCATGTGCTAATTCAGAAGTTCCCTTTCTCAGTAACTGATGATTGATGTCATGCATGTACCTTGAGGCGCTTATCAACTACTGACTGATCAAAACCCGGTTGTCTTTTTCGATTGCAAAGATCTTCAAAGCACTGAAGTCCGCTAATTTCTCAAGTTTTTGAAGCAGAGACTCTTATTTCTTTTCACTTAAGTTTCGACGATCTCCCAGTACATTTATGTAATTCCTGCAGTTGCTGATACAAACCTCCTAATTTTGGTATGCAGTTTCTGAGCACCTGTATCGGAAGTCGTTAATTTTCCAAGTAAATCCTCGCTTCCCACATAGTATGAAATTTTGATACCCAGTTAACTTACACACCTGCATATCGTAAAAGAAAACTCTAACTGTTCGTCTGACAGGCAATAGTTTACTTTCAGGTATTTCATGATAGTAGTGCCCGCACAAATATATATAACTTTCTGTAAACGAACTGAAAACCACTACATTGTACTTGCTACGACTACAAGTTTCTCTCGGAAGTGAATGCCGATTGGCACTGTGTCGTGAACAGGTCCCATAATTCGTACTTCCACGCAGCTTGTTCTGGACTCTCTGTGCCTGGCTTGCGGTCACTGGCCCGTCACATCACCCGACTAACGTGGGATTATCATGCAAAAATAATACTTGTGAGCAGTTGATATTTTTTGAGGAAATTTATCTGATGTCCACATAGTACAAAATTGGATAAAAAAGAAAGAGTGAACGAGTAAAAAAGAACGGTTCCCGGAAAGGGAGGACCACCAGTGAATTAGTTCCCGAAGATGAACGATTCTGCTAATCTCCAGTTCCCATCTTTCGCCATATTGACGGTACGTCCAGCAGTGTCGAACATGACCGTTTTGGTGGTTCAGGTGTTGGGTAGAGGCAGGCATAACGTTACATGAGGGTACTGATCGCCGAATCTTGGAACACGGTAATCCTTCCTCATATGTGTCTTTTCATGGGTGCATTCGGCCCTGAGTACACTTTTATGGATGACTATGCGCGACCAGCAGCCGTAGGAGCTCTTGGAACCAACTGATATTCGACTAATGGACTAGCCTGCCCCTTTTCCCGATTTAAGCCCCATCGAACACAGGTGAATGTGTTTGAGAGATGATTATCCTGACGTTCACTTGCACGAACGAGCGTTCAGCAGTAGTCAACCACGCTGGATGGATGAACGAAACATCCAAACACAAAAATACTTGCCAACCTTCTGACCAACATGTGAGCACGTTCCAGAGCATGCTTTACTGTCCGTAGTGATCACACCATGTTCTACCTTTTGTGATGTCCAGGGGACCATCATGAATCGCGGTGACTTTTCTGTAATTATTGTCCCTGAATAAGTGTCATTTCTGTTTGTCTCATTGACTATTTCTAAAAATGGTTCAAATGGCTCTGAGCACTAGGCGACTTAACATCTGAGGTCATCAGTCCCCTAGAACTTAGAACTACTTAAACCTAACTAACCTAAGGACATCACACACATCCATGCCCGAGGCAGGATTCGAACCTGCGACCGTAGCGGTGGCGCGGTTCCAGACTGTAGCGCCTAGAACTGCTCGGCCACACTGGCCGGCGAGTATTTCTTTGGCGTACCTTCTATATTGTACTAACTATACTATAATGTATCAGTTCTTTCTATGTATCGTTCAAGTTTCATCGAGCTTTGTTACTAGACAGTGACACATCATGTGGCAGTATCTTTTGCCCTAAAATTTGTACAACAGTCTATATTACATTACTGCCAAAATATCACTGAAGTCTTACTCTGTGACATGTATTTTTTGTCGATGGCAGAGTCAAGAAACATTTTGTTGTGGGAATGACAAGGTCGTTGCCTTTACGCCCTCATGTTGCGTTACTAGTATTTCACTGTCAACCCAGGAAAAGTTTTGCTACTGTATCGAATCATCTCTTGAAATTTCGTTGTCCCAAACAATTGTTTTGGAAGACGTTGGGCAAAAGGAACATCATCACAAGCACTAAGCTTCGTTGTCGACCATAAAAATGACACCCTTAAAAAGAAGCAAAAGGGGAAGGAATACAGAGCCACAATACTGGTGACCAACGAGTGGATCGTACTCCAAGATCTGTTGGCCAATATGCCCATGCAACGTTAAGCCCACCCACACCATTGGTCCGTGTACCTTCATCCCAGCCCATAATGTCGGTTTTAAAAATCGAAGCCGCTGCCACCACTGTCTCAAAGGAACGAGGAATATCTCATTACAAAACTAAGAATAAGTTATTATTACTCGCGATGGAGAACTTTAAGTTCTTACTCATAAGACTCGACGAATTAACTACATATTCTCATCAAACTCATTCTTGTTATTTCTAATCTTTTCTCAGTGTGCTTGCTTTCTGGTTCGTAATCTGGTTTCCACCCGATTCCGTGCTAACACATCTCCATAAGTAAACTCCTATGTAAACATTTCATCTGATGCATTTTACCAGGTGTACAAGCATGAAACTGGAATTTCCCTATATATGGTGCTAGGCGTCAGTGTAGGGCTCGTGAGACCGGGTCTGCAACGCCATCTGCTTCCTGTGACAGTTGACGACTGATGTCAACACACAGTAACCGAAGTTCCATAGATCGGTATCTGTTCCAAACACTTAAACATGTTGCGTTTTGTGCCTACGAACTAAGATTTGTGGACAGCGTTGGTTTTCTGTTATCATTTGAAGAAAAATGCTGCAGAATCACTTCGAATGCTCGTCGAGGCTTTCGGCGAACAGGATCTTGGGAAAACACAGTGTTTCGAGTGGTTCAAAAAATTCAAAAGAGGTGATTTTGACGTGAGAAGCGAACGAGCGCGGAAAATCCCCAAAAAAGTTCTAAGACAGCGAATTGAGGGCCTTATTGGATAAAGGTGATACTCAAACTCAACAGGAACTCGCGGGACAATGAATGTGACGCAGAAAGCCGTTTCTCTTCGGTTGAAAGCTATGGGAGGTGCAGAAAGTAGAAAATTGGTTCTGCATGTTCCGAATGAAAGACAGCAAGGAAGTCGAAAGACCATTTCCGAAATGTTGCTCGCCAGATACAAATGAAAATCGTTTTGCCCTCGAATAGTGGCAGGTGATGAAAGATGAATACATTTTGAGAATCCTAAGCGTCGTAAATCATGGGGGAGTTCAGGCAAACCATCTAAATCCACTGCAGACCAGATTGCTTTGGAAAGAAGACAAATGCTCTGTGTTTGGTGGGATCAAAAGGGTGTCACTCATTATGAGCTGCTAAAAACTGGTGAAACCGTTAACACTGATCGCTACTAACAGAAAATTATCGATTTAAATCGAACATTACGTGAAAAATGACCGCAATACGGAAAAAGGCAACAAAAAGTACTCCATGATAACGCACCAGACCACACAGCAAACGGGTCAGGCAAACAATCGAGGTGTTCAGTTTGGAAATACAGGGTGTTCAGAAATGAATATCGGGGTTTAAACGCTTTATAATATTTATTACATTAAACTTGCAGTTATAAATGATATGTCAAATGAAAGAGCAACTCAAACAGTTGTGTTTGCCATCAGTGCGCATACGCAACGCGCTATGTTTCTGCCACAATCCCCGATTGGTTGAAGTTCACTGTACTCAAGCGCTGGATAGGCCACAAGGGGCCGAATGGCCTCCACGTTCACCCGACCTAACACCCTGCGATTTTTTCCTTTGGGGCTTCATCAAGGATCGTGCGTACGTGCCTCCGCTACCAGCAGACCTCCCAGAATTAAGAAACCGGATTGAAGCAGCTGTTGCTACAATCACTGAAGACACATTTAACAATGTTTGGGAAGAACTCGGCTATAGACTTGATGGGTGCCTTGAATATTTATAAGGTTCTTGGTAAAACTGTTTCAGTTGCTCTTTCAAAATGGTTCAAATGGCTCTGAGCACTATGGGACTTAACTTCTGAGGTCGTCAGTCCCCTAGAACTTAGAGCTACTTATACCTAACTAACCTTAGGACACACACACCCATACCCGAGGCAAGATTCGAACCTGCGACCGTAGCGGTCGCGCGATTCCAGACTGTAGCGCCTAGAACCGCTCTGCCACTCCGGCCGGCAGTTGCTCTTTGATTAGAAATATCATTTATAACTGTAAGTTTAATATAATAAATATTATAAAGCTTTAAAACCCCAATATTCATTTATAAACACCCTGTACTAGGGCATGCGACTTATTCTCCAGACTTGGCTCCGTCCGATTACCATCTATTTGCGTCACTGTGACACTCTCTCGCAGAACAACGCTTCAATTCATTTGGAAGTGTACGAAAATGGCTCGCTGACTGGTTCGCTTCAAAAACACAAAAGTTTCTTTGGGGTGGCATTCATAGCCTTCCGGAGAGGTGCGAGAAATGTGTAAATAGCAGTGGAGGTTATTTTGGATAAAATATTGTTTATGAGTTTCAGGAAACAGATGTATAGTTATTGCAACCAAACTACCGGTTTAATACATCTACACCAGGTAGACTCGTCAGAAAAAGAAGACTTAATCAGTAATATTAGAGACGATCTACACTTCCGTAAGCATGGAGCACGGCTAGTTTCGTGAGAAAATGAATTTTCGCATGGGCGAGTGATATTCAGAACAGATAAGGAGAGCCAAAAAAAAAAAAAGTCGGCGATACACGCGACTGAAAGACGCAAGTAAATGTACCGCAGCCAAACATAGCCAGAGTTATTTAAACATAATGAGATTCGACGACGGAGGTATCGTGTTGCAGGTTCCAGACATCTGGGACAACGTAGTTAGGAATTCGACTGAACTGAGGATGTCGCAAAATCTTATAAAATGGGACGGCGGTTTGGTTTCAGTTTGACAAGGCATTGGATGAAATATTCCTTTTATTTAGATCTTGTCGTTAGTAGTCTCTGTCAGACACTGGAAACATCGAATATGTACGTTCCACGGAATAACGGCATTTGAGCTGGTATACAAATGAGCATCAGAGAACATAGATAAGGGCGTGACAACAGCAATACCTCACAGACTTCTCTGAATCCAGGCAACGAGTACACGTAAGAAAGCCGCTCTTAGCAGCTGAAGAAGGTGATTGAGCGAGTCGTCGAAATGCTGCGTGCAAAGATGGTTTCATCAGCTTAGGTGTGATTTCATTACCTGAGTAGAGTAACCGTCATAAATATTTTTCTTCATTTTTTGTACAATACAGCCGGTTTCGGAGATTGCGTTCAGTCGTATGGATTTTCTTTTTTTTCCTTTCTTTTACTTTTTAAATTGGGCTGCCCAGACTTAAGCTGTATTTGTGTACGGTAATCTTTGACTTGGCACAACAATTTTAAATCGTCTTAAGTGGTCGGAGTAGGTCATTGCCCTCCACTTAGTCCAGTCTCGTTGGGCATACTTCAGGGAGTGACGCGCCTCGTGATTTATACTGAGTCCACTCTGTGGGTGTTAGCTTTTTCGTTTGTTGTAAGCAACGTATTTTATTTCGCTATAAGCCAGGTACTTTTCGTAAGGTGTTAAGAATTGCTTCTCCGAAATAATCCTCTCTCTGTACTAAAGATCTTAGACAAAATTACTTTCATGGGAGATGATGAAAGCTAACTGAATTTGTATACATATTACTTTGGGTCGTTTTCCTAAAGATCTACGGTACGCTGCTTCGTCAAAGAATTGGAGATATCATTTATTTCTATTTACAGAGTGAGTTTGTCATGAAAATGCTAGAGGCTGTAAGATAACAGATTTATTTCACATAGTATGAACAGCATAGAAATCATGCGATATTAACCTAATGGCAAAGTTGTGAATCTTTCAACCACCTAACGACCATTACGCTCTTATTTAAGTATATGCCAGAACGAGTGAGCCTTCAGGAATTGTGAAACGAACCCTATCGTCCAGGACCGTGTAAAGCGCAAATTCGCCACGAGATGGGGAAACCGTCTATTGTGCTGAATGAGGCCTAAGCACTATAGTGTGCAAGTGAGACAGACGAGAACCTGCGTCATAAGGAAACCCCGAAGAAGCTGTTTGCGGCCAAGGAGACGTAGAAGTGTTAAATATGGCGGGCCTAAGACCGGCCATAAAGGCAAACATTTATGAAAACTACACTCCTGGAAATGGAAAAAAGAACACATTGACACCGGTGTGTCAGACCCACCATACTTGCTCCGGACACTGTGAGAGGGCTGTACAAGCAATGATCACACGCACGGCACAGCGGACACACCAGGAACCGCGGTGTTGGCTGTCGAATGGCGCTAGCTGCGCAGCATTTGTGCACCGCCGCCGTCAGTGTCAGCCAGTTTGCCGTGGCATACGGAGCACCATCGCAGTCTTTAACACTGGTAGCATGCCGCGACAGCGTGGACGTGAACCATATGTGCAGTTGACGGACTTTGAGCGAGGGCGTATAGTGGGCATGCGGGAGGCCGGGTGGACGTACCGCCGAATTACTCAACACGTGGGGCGTGAGGTCTCCACAGTACATCGATGTTGTCGCCAGTGGTCGGCGGAAGGTGCACGTGCCCGTCGACCTGGGACCGGACCGCAGCGACGCACGGATGCACGCCAAGACCGTAGGATCCTACGCAGTGCCGTAGGGGACCGCACCGCCATTTCCCAGCAAATTAGGGACACTGTTGCTCCTGGGGTATCGGCGAGGACCATTCGCAACCGTCTCCATGAAGCTGGGCTACGGTCCCGCACTCCGTTAGGCCGTCTTCCGCTCACGCCCCAACATCGTGCAGCCCGCCTCCAGTGGTGTCGCGACAGGCGTGAATGAAGGGACGAATGGAGACGTGTCGTCTTCAGCGATGAGAGTCGCTTCTGCCTTGGTGCCAATGATGGTCGTATGCGTGTTTGGCGCCGTGCAGGTGAGCGCCACAATCAGGACTGCATACGACCGAGGCACACAGGGCCAACACCCGGCATCATGGTGTGGGGAGCGATCTCCTACACTGGCCGTACACCTCTGGTGATCGTCGAGGGCACACTGAATAGTGCACGGTACATCCAAACCGTCATCGAACCCATCGTTCTACCATTCCTAGACCGGCAAGGGAACTTACTGTTCCAACAGGACAATGCACGTCCGCATGTATCCCGTGCCACCCAACGTGCTCTAGAAGGTGTAAGTCAACTACCCTGGCCAGCAAGATCTCCGGATCTGTCCCCCATTGAGCATGTTTGGGACTGGATGAAGCGTCGTCTCACCCGGTCTGCACGTCCAACACGAACGCTGGTCCAACTGAGGCGCCAGGTGGAAATGGCATGGCAAGCCGTTCCACAGGACTACATCCAGCATCTCTACGATCGTCTCCATGGGAGAATAGCAGCCTGCATTGCTGCGAAAGGTGGATATACACTGTACTAGTGCCGACATTGTGCATGCTCTGTTGCCTGTGTCTATGTGCCTGTGGTTCTGTCAGTGTGATCAAGTGATGTATCTGACACCAGGAATGTGTCAATAAAGTTTCCCCTTCCTGGGACAATGAATTCACAGTGTTCTTATTTCAATTTCCAGGAGTGTATTTAATTCTGTAGCAATTCAGGGAATGAAGCCACAGTAATTTTGATATACCATCCTTCATAAATTTTCATGGTAATCCCAATAAAACTTCAATATTGTTCATATCTAAAATACTTTAGGATTTACTGTCAAAGTGAAATTAACAAGTGTTGTGACAAAGTCCTGAATGCTAAAATCTGAACGCTTTAATCGATCTTAACGGTCAACATTTCATATAGAAGAGCATCATTAAAATGACAAGTTGTAAATATCAAATCTGTAACTTCATTTGTTTAAAAGATATAGTAAATTTAAATTATCAGTATTTTCAGTTAAGCATCAGATCACCCTTTCCTCCACACAAAACACATTGAACGATGACAATGTGACACCTTATTGAATCATTACGTTACAGAATATTTGTTGTACAGTTTAGTGCATAATAGTTGCTTTTGTTTTTTATTTGTTTATCAGAAAGCACATTTGTGCAAGGCTATTTGCTGTGACATTCAAAGTTAAGAAGAAAATTGTATTGGTTTTATGTAAAATAACTTAATACTTATTACGTAATGGACATCATGGTTACTTTATTTAGAACGTGAAAGTGGTCAAGCTTCGATATTTAAATATGTTAAAATGTAAAATAATTTAGAATAAGATGTAGCCAATCAGATGGACGGCCTCAGGAAAGGGAATTGCGCTAGTCAGTTGAGCGAAGATGTTCGGCGCGCAGGAAAACGCGGCCGGGAACGGGCAGAGAGGGACAGTTCGGATTGACACGCGAAATCGGGAAGTCGGTCTTTAGGCAGCTAGTAAGTGAAACGACTTAGAAAATTTCGGGTTGTGTGGTATCGCGGGACTTGGTCTTTGAGCGGTGAGTAGCCGGGCGCCTGGTGTGAACTCTTAACTTTTCGTGTAAATGACGAGGTGGAGTATCGGACTTGTGTTTGGCGATGGGATTGTGAATGTTAGAACTGTGTCAAATGGATATGCGCTCGAGTGTAACAGTAACTCTAAATACGACCACTTTCGCCATTAGTTTACTTTCTGAATAAACATTATTCTAACCAAATCGTAACTGTGTGGTCTACATCATTAATGGGTCGTTAATTTAGTTCAGGATATTATTATTATTACTGTTATTATATGTTATAGTAACTTTGTATTTCGCAAACTTGCAATCAGCCTGACAATTTAACCAAAAGATTACAAGTATTTAATTTAGGGCATGTAATGCGACACGTGCGGTTCAACCCCTAGACGAGTTTGAGCCAAGACATTTCGATGAAGGGGAACCGCATGTGAACCCGAACATATTTGGGATGTTAGCTCTCAGTGTCTTAATATACAAGATGAGTCAAAAGTAGCATTACTCCCTTTTATGTCAAAAATCCTGCAGGGATGGGGAAATCTGAATATTCCATTAAGATATGTTTGATGTGGTCTATCTTATACGGTATATACCGAACAAGAACGCCATCCTGAAATCGACGATCTTGAATTTAAGTCAGTTTTTTAAGTGGAAAAGGGATTGTGTGGTGTTATCAGATAACATCAGTATTTTATGACAAGGTCACTCCTGCAAACAAATTTGCAGTAGCAATTACGGTTCAAAATTTACAACGCTTTTTGGTTGGAATTACAGCCTGGACTGTTCTTCATAAAGGACAGTCGGGGTATTCAACTTGGTGTCCCTTTGTTTCAACTCCCATTTGAAGGAGCTGAGTCCAATCGCCATTCACTCGCAGAAGGAGTTCTTCAGAAATGCTGGCACACGCTTCTTCAGTGCGTTGCTCGGTATGGTGTCAGTTTCTTATTTTCTCTGCGTATACGAGCTGCATTAAATGACCCCATGGCTAAAAGTCAAGTGACGTGAGAACAGGTGATCTTGGTGGCCATTCCATAGACCAATGTCCGCTAATCCAATGACCAGGAAAATTACCGTCTAACCACTGGGAAAATGACCGTCTAACCACAGACGGACAACTGCACCGAAGTGTGACGGAGCACCATCCTCTTAAAAGCAGCAGCATTTCTACGTAGCGTTGAGCATTTAGGTTCTGGTTAATGAAAATGGGCCCAATTACAAGGTTACCGCATATGTGGCACAACACACCATAATCTTTACGTCAAGAGCTACCTTGGAAGCTTCCACCCAATTTGGATTCTTGTCGCTCCAGTATTTGTGATTGTGACGGTTGAATTCACCACTGACAAGAAACTTGTCGAACTTGCTCTGGGGCCCAAGTGCAAAAATGCATACGTCTCTAGGGGTCATCTTCTGCCAGGTGCTGAAGTAGATAAAACTTGAATGGATGCTGTTAATAAGCATGAAGGATTCGTAAGATCTAAGACTGGCTGATTAGACATTCTACGGACAAACGTCATGTACTGCGGTGTGGGCTCTTCACGAAAGAAGCAAAAACAATGTCCATTTGTGCCTTGTGAGCCACAGTCCCAGCTTCATGGGATTTGGAAATTAAGCACCTGAAAGTGTTGTGTGAAACTGGAAATGCCGGTTGTTAAAGTCTGCCGCTATGGCACAGAAACTCCGTTCTTCAGACGTCAAAATAACCTCAGTTCTCTTCTTCTTGGTCAAAGCCACCTTCATTTACCTGCAACAAAAAAGGTGTTGTAACTTTTGAACCGTAACTGCAACTCCGAATCCGTCAACAGGAATGAACTTGATGAAAATGCTGATGTCATTTTATGTATCAAACAACCCTCTTCCCATTTAACAAAAAAATGACTTACAGTCAAGATATCCGGTTTCAAGATGGTGTCCATGTTCAGTACATACTGTAAAGGATAGACCATCTCATTCATACCTTACTGAAATATTCAGGTTTCCTTTCCTTCAGGATTATTGAAATAACAGGATGTATTGCGACTTTTCATTCACCCTCTACATTAAATAGTTACTGTAATAGCATAACAAAGAATATGAATATTATTGGAAATTATTGTAATTTAAGAGTAATTCGCAGGTGGGCTGCTAGATCTGTTACCGGTAGGTTCGAACAACACGCAAGTGTTATGGAGCTGCTTCGGAAACAGAAATGAGAATCCCAGGAGGAAAAGCGAAATTGTTTTCGTGGAACACTATTAAGAAAATTTAGAGAACCGGCATCTGAAGCTGACTGCAGAACGATCCTACTGCCACCAACATACATTTCGCGTAAGGAACACGAAGATACGAGAAATTAGAGCTCATACGGAAAATTGTAACCAGTCTTTTTTCCCTCGCTCTGCCTGCGAGTGGAACAGGAAAGGAAACTGCCAGTAATGGAACAGGGAGTCTGCCACGGATCGTACAGCAGCTTGCGGAGTATGTTGTTGTTGTTCTTATGGTCTTCAGTCCAGAGACTGGTTTGATGCAGCTCTCCATGCTACTCTATCCTGTGCAAGCTTCTTCATCTCCAAGTACCTACTGCAACCTACATCCTTCTGAATCTGCTTAATGTATTCATCTCCTGGTCTCCCTCTACAATTTTTAGCCTCCACGCTGCCCTCCAATACTAAATTGGTGGTCCTTTGATGCCTCAGAACATGTCCTACCAACCGATCCCTTCTTCTAGTCAAGTTGTGCCACAAATTTCTCTTCTCCCCAGTTCTGTTCAATACCTCCTCATTAGTTATGTGATCTACTCATCTAATCTTCAGCATTTTTCTGTAGCACCACATTTCGAAAGCTTCTATTCTCTTCTTGTCCAAACTATTTATCGTCCATGTTTCACTTCCATACATGACTACACTCCATAGAAATACTTTCAGAAACGACTTTCTGACACTTAAATCTATACTCGATGTTAACAAATTTCTCTTCTTCAGAAACGCTTTTCTTACCATTGCCAGTCTATATTTTTTATCCTCTCTACTTCGACCATCATTAGTTATTTTGCTCCCTAAACAGCAAAACTCATTTACCACTTTAAGTGTCTCATTTCCTAATCTAATTCCCTCAGCATCACCTGAGTTAACTCTACTACATTCCATTATCGTCGTTTTGCTTTTGTTGATGTTCATCTTATATCATCCTTTCAAGACACATTGTCTTGTATGTATGTAGATGTAATATTGCAAGAGCCTGTACTTTTTTCAAATGCAATTTTTGTACATTTAATCACGTTCCTGGTTGTCTGGATGACCTTGTACGAGTAGAGCTGCGTGGCGAACAGAATGGAAAGCGTCGCAGACAGGCTAGCATTGAGTACGGACGGTGTCCTTTTCTGGAGATTTGAATTCTAAATCCTCCTAAAAGTGCGTCCAATCATATACGATGTCATGTGGTTATTCAGTGCACATGGAGAAGCCGTTCCTGAACTTCATGGGTCGCGGAATGGAAGAATTTCGGTCATAATATTTGTAGGAGTATTTCAGACATAAATAATGTTCGTGTCGACCCGCCCGGTTAGCCGTGCGGTATAAAGCACTGTTTCCCGGGCGGTAAGGCGTGCCGGTCCCCAGCACAAATCCGCCCCGTGGATTCGAATCGAGGTGTGCCAACCAGCCTGTGAACGGTTTTTAAGGCGATTTTCCATCTGCCTCGGCGAATGCGGGTTGGTTCCCCTTATTCCGCCTCAGTTACGCCGTGCCGGCGATTGCTGAGCAAACACTTTCTCCACGTACGCATACACCATAATTACTCTACCACGCAAACATTGGGGTTACACTCGTCTGGTGTGAGACGTTCCTAGAGGGCCGAACCGCACAATAATCCTGGGTTCGGTGTGGGGCGGCGGTGGGGTGCGTGGACTGCTGTAGCCTGTAGTGGGATTGTGTACCACTGTGGGTTACAGCAGGGAAGGAGCCCCTCCGTCGTTTCTAGGCACCCAGTTCCATATAATACAATACAATGTTCGTGTCAAGTATACAATTTTAAATATAGTCTCACAAACGTACTTTGTTTGACAATCTTGAAAGTTCATGAAGTTTTCATTATCTCAAGCAACATATGATTCATATGTACATAAGGGTGTGTTGCCTCTTGCTTGCGAATGGTAAATTTTCTTAAAATACATCTAAAGTTTTTTTTAAGAACTACTCGAAGTTACGGAAACATGGTGGTCACAGTGCTACGTAAAAACTATACAGATTCTATCCATCTTGTCTTCAAGTAACTTCATATCCATAAAAGATATTTGGTTCAAATGGCTCTGAGCACTATGGGACTTAACATCTGAGGTCATCAGTCCCCTAGAACTCAGAACTACTTAAACCTAACTAACCTCAAATCACACTAATCCATGCCAGAGGCAGGATTTGAACCTGCGACAGTAGCAGTCGCAAAAGTTATTTGGAGTCATGATCTTAAAGTAATTTTTTGAAGAATTAACTTACATTTTGCTCCTTCCATGCTAGCGACCGTTTTTGATAGATTAATGTTTATGTAATACAAGTCTTCTAACAGAACCACTGCGTGTTTGGTGAATGGAACAATGTTGCCTAACAGAGGTAAGCAGTAAAGTAAAATATTTGTGTGTGTTCTAGCTCATAGTCGAACCCCGTATCTACCTTACACTTCAGAAACAAATAGTCGATCGCCCTGAAAATAGTGCATTTCAGTTTAAGTTATATAGGTCAAAATTCTTCTAAGCTGTGAGTAATAATGTGGTCATACACTGCAAGATAAATACCTATACTTAGCTGGGTGAAATACGATTTTACAGTTTTGTTAACGGGTTGCGGTGAAGGCAGAATTTTACATTACGCTGTCCAACAAAGGTCACACACCGAGGTCACACGAACGACCAAACGATCTACAGTTCTGAGTGTAACGACTAACAAGTAGGGTTGACAGAGTAAATTGACAAAATTACCGAACATAACTTAGTGAATGTATTTGCTGAGCTGTGGGCTGAGGGTTAATACAATAAAAGACTTAGTAAACATCGAAATTATATTAATTATTACAAGTTATAGCTTTCAACAAATATTTGTTTAATTTTTTGCTAAAAATCGTTGCATGTTGCAACGACTAATGTGTAACTCTGCTTTTACCAAATCTACACTCACTTTGTTTCTAGCGTTAGACCACAAATGATTAATGTGACTAAAGACTATTTCCACATATTCATTGCTGCATGGAACCGCCATTATTTCTTTGATAATTTGTTTTATGTTAGGCATTTCTTCTAGATTTCTAAACGTTTATCACTAAAATAAGTTTATGGGCGAAGAACTTTGACTCTGTAATTATTCTATTTTATACACTGTCTCTATTAATGTATTCTTCAGTGCCAGCCTTAAAAAGGAGAGTTTTCTTAGTCAACCCACTTATTAAGATAATCTTTGACTCTTTGGGAGGCTACGAAAGCTTCGTTTCTTAATCTACTTCGCTCAGCCAAAATTAGTTTCAATATTTCTTGGTTAGCTTTTACTCCGACATTCAATATTCTCTTTTAATGTAATCATAATGTTAAATAATTCTACAGAATTTTACAAAATAATAAATAAATCAGTGATATAAATGGAATTCTAAAAATATCAAACCACTCTCATTATCGGGTACCGAACACGGGGCTGAAGTAATAACAGTTCGGTTAAAAAAAGCCGGATACTTGGCGGTCAGGCTAGCAAGCCAGAATTATGTATCACGTATGCTAAAAGTTTAGTTAAATGTAGAAGTTAAACACGTTATTAAACGAAAAGAAGGAAAGTACACTGCGTACACACACACATCATTACAGTAAAACACTGTTACGGAAATATTATGTTCTCGTTATTTCAAACTGCGGGAATCTGCAGCCAAATTTCCACATGTTAATGAAATGATACGTACTGGCTGTTATTACTGACATCCGAAAGAATATGCAGGTACCACATTTCGAAAGAAAACGCAAATCCTTGATATTTTAAAATATGCAGGTACTACATTTCAGAAGCATTTTACCTTAAGATTTTAGAAGAAGTCGCGGTTTATGCTTCAAAAAGATTTCCCGATTCTGTTCTGAATGTGCAAACAGATATGCGACATAAGGGTCTTTTAGCAAATTTTGACGGTATAAAGAGTTACACATTACTCCTATAGCCCACTGTTTTATTGTCACAAATCTTCAGCGTCCCATATAAATCTTGTGCGTTTGCCTTAACAGGAAACTGCCATTCAGGCTTTATTAATCTTATTCATTTTAACTAATCACTTCCAGTATTTTTATAAATTGTATTTGTGAAAGAGGAAATTCGTGTTACTACTCACACTTTATTAACATTTTACATTTTAATAGCTCATTTCCCGTATTTTTATCAACTGGACTCAGTCGTTTCTAAGCTTTGTTACATATCTTTAAGCAGGTTAGCACAAGCACGCCATTGGTAGCATCCATTCCCGTGAGATCACCGTCATTAAGCGCTGTCGGACTGGCCTTTTACTTGGATGGGTGACCATCCGGTCTTCCGAGCGCTGATGGCAAGCGGAATGCACTCAGCTCTTGTGAGGCAAACTGAGAAGCTACTCGACTGAGAAATAGTGGCTCCGGTCTCGTAAACTGACATACGTCCGGGAGAGCGGCGTGCTCACCCCATGCCCCTCCATATCCGCATCCAGTGACGTCTGTGGGCCGAGAATGACACGGCGGCTGGTCGGTATTGTTGGGCCTTCAACTGCTATTCGAGCGGAGTTTAGATTTTTTTTTTTAAAGAAAAGCTCAAGCACAGCCGCCCCTCACCTTTCACGCCTTGTGCAGCGACAGTTTTGTTGCCTCGTCTCTGACGCCGTCTGTAAGTATCTTCCGCATTTCAGAGTGGCTAGTACTGATTTGCCTGCCGCTGCGCAACCGCATTCCTGTTCGTGGAACACAAGTTTAGCTTTTCCTAGGGCAGAATGAGGGTACTTATTTTTGAATGTAGCTGTGCAGTCAGGAACCAATTGCTTTTACTCATCGAGGCAGAAGTGGTTGTTTACATTCTGGCACCTTTTCTTCCCACGAGTGCCTGTTTCTTCGTCAAGTTGGCTTCCTAAACGAAAAATAGCGAGTTCCTAACTCTCTGACCCACATACTCTGCTAGGGCTTTCTTCTGTCTCATCACTCACTCGTTAGCGTTTTGCGATTTTTCGACTCACTTTTTAATTAGCAGCAGATCCACGGAGGGAGAGGGGCTAAAGGGTGTGATGGCCTCCCATCCCCATATTAAAAAAAAGCATGTTAACAAAAGCGTTACTTATTTAGATCAGTACCAAATTTCTCAGCTGACCTCTGGAGAATAATATATTCTGAAAACTGAGACTCTTAAAAATGGTTAACAGTTCTAGCCAGTTATAAGTTACATTTAACACTGGATATTTTTAGTTGCTTGTCGAAGTGAAAGACATTGCCCGAACGTAAACTGACTAAAAGAAACACTAAAACCCGAATTTACACGCTCGCATTGTCAGCTTGAAGTCCTGTGTTCACAATCGCTGTGTTAGGGGAGACACTGATAAATTATTAAAAAACTAGAAAGCCGCCTCGATTGCGAAAAAAGTACCTAGTGTTAACCTAGGTTTCGGCAGTTTATGGCGGGTCATGGCCCATCGAACATAGGCCTGTGTGAGGTGGAGGTTACACTATTAAGTTAAGTAACGGTTTAGACTTTGTACATATGTACTGTTTGTGTTTTCCTTTTTTTTCGTTTATAAATGTATCGCTATGGTTTTCTTATAATCATTGACAAAGGTCTTCTCAGGCACTTGCGGGTTTTATTGTTCTGAAGAAGGTGTAGTTATCTACGCCGAAACCTAGGTTAACACTAGGTACTTTTTTCGCAATCGAGGCGGGTTTCTAGTTTTTTAATATATTAACCAACGATTGCTGACGCTCTGCGATGTTGATGTTCTTTAGACACTGATAATACTGACTGCACATTATGATTTAGTGTCGCTAAATTACGAAATTGTTAAAGTTTTGAGAGTTTGTTGCTATTATAGATCTTAAAAATACTATATGACACATGTGCTTCTCACATTTTTGACTAAAGCTTCTGAAATGCTTTACCGTAATTTCCCATAGTAATTGTCAGTTTATCACAGTTTATTTCCATTTTGTCTACATAGCATGCATATAGGACATTCAAGTTATTTCTTTTCTTCTTTCGAGTGTTCCATGAGCTAAAAGGAACATCACTACTTTTCCAGTTTTTAATTTCAAATATTATCTGAGCAGATATTAATTATTAATGGTAGGACTATAGTTAAACGTCGACCTTCCTAAATATGGACCACCTCACATACATTATGTTGGCTTATAGTTATGGCTCTTATACCCATTTATATGAGGGATAAATGAAAGAAAAACATTATTTGACACTTTTATTTTGCAATTTATGAAATTTGAATACCAGTGCATACAAAAATTAGACATTTGCTCATTTGTTTCATACACGTTCGAGATCTATTACAGAACATAATTCTCTTTTGTTGGACACCTAACTGGAGGTAGAATTTCGAAATTCACACCAGACTCGTTGTATATAAGAAGATTAATTTCTTAGAGTAAATCCACACTTTCACACTTCTTGCGATGCATCTCGCTTCTGCTCCAATTTTGCAGGGTTGAACGAGCCTACCATGCCAGACTTCGCCCACATATTTATCAGCAAGAAAAACCTTTAATCTCAGACGGCTCCCTCCGACACAGCTTTCTTTCTTGTCAAGTATTTCCCTTAAATATGAGTCTCTTGTTTCTGGGGTATTAGGCCGCTTGTAGTCTTGCACCTGTTCTCTCTTGCCATGTATTGTTTATTATTTTCTAAAGTATAGACTACAACTTGCATTAAAATGAGCTATTTTAGTTTCAGGCATTTTACCTCCATACCAGCAATGTAAAATAAATAATTTAACAAGAACACCCCGTAGAAGGAAAATTGGACAATAGTTGCGGCATAAATTTAATTTTTTTATATAATATCATATAACGCAAGTTTATGAAAAACATCTGCGCCAAGACATTCCTAAATATTGAGAAATAGTAATACGATACAGCATAATTTAAATTTCCTTACCTGTTTATAGTCACAGGGAAAAAGTTTCAACAAAATCACAGTCACGTTCACACCTCAAGAAAGTTCAACAGCATGACACTTTACAAATATGACAGTCAGTTAATTTGGCGTTCTCACACATCGCAGCACCTTTCGGACTGACAAATGCAACACAAAAGAAATGCAGACAATAGTTGTACTGCTCTATGCAGCAATATAATTCAAGACTAGTAACTTGGATCATAGTTACGTGTCAATACCGTAGTTATGGAAATGAAGTCATTTATCTAAATTGCAATTAATTAGAAACTGTGCAGATGCGATATTCTAAGCAGCACTAATGTAAACAAAATATTAATATCATTATTTTATTAAACATTTTTGTATACCATTATTGTTCTTATCATCTGTGTAGGTATGTGCGGCACGTTAAAAGTAAGGTGACCACAAGAGAGTTTTCTTTTTCTTTCGGTGGAGGGGAGGGGGCGAGCGAGGAGACTGTAACAAACTGCGAGATCGCTCACAATCGAAACCCGCGCCCACGCCGGTGTTAGTATACAACCCACTGTTCTTTAAGCACTGTTTTTTTTCTCTCTCTCTTTGCAGTACCACCATTGGAACTGGCTCTGGGACCCATCTGGTATCGGCGCTCAGACACTATTTGTTCGCATTCCTACAACCTATGCATTCAGCAGAATATATTGCCTGCGATTCACTGTCGGTGGCATTGCTTTGTAGCTCACTAGTCAAGTTCAACAGAGAGCACACACATGGTGACGTGCGCTATATAATCCTGACAACTGAAGAACTGTTTTATGACGTCTGCATAATAGGCCGAGACAAGGTTATAAAATCATTTGAACACGTTTTCCGTTGTCGCATGGAAAAACGTGATAATACTGAAAAGAAACACTTACTTGATCTTCTGCAGCAGTTCTTATGTACTCAATAACTCGGTTTTTCGCATATTAGGCCAACACCAGATGACAAATGAGTTTGACGCCCGAAGGTAAAATAAGGGCAGACCAAAATATTAAGCAACGCAGCAGTTACGACATGTGAAACTATGAAGGCGACGTGAAATGCATATTTTATAACAAAGAATTTTTTATGTTTCAAAATCCATCTCAGTTACACTGTTCATGGATTAAACTTAATTTACTAGGGTAAGAATGCAAAATCGAGTTGTTCATTTAAGAAAAAATTATGTTGTGGTTTTTTTTTTCCTTTATTGAGGTTCGATTCCCCCCGAAGGGGGCGGGCTAGCAGCAGCTCAGTACGGCAACTTACAGCCTACAGAATTTTTTTTCAAAAATGAAGATAATAAATAATAAAAACAGGTGATAAAATCGATGACTTAAATGCTAAAATGGCGGAAAATTGTGGAACTTAAAACATAAAACAAAGGATTGGCAATGCTAATAAAATACACGGGAAGCAGACAGGTAAAATAATAGACAGACCATTAAAACACACAGCGACAGTCTGATTTCTGTTCGCAAGAGGTATAAAAATCCCACCCAGCGACAGCATGATTTCTGTTCACAACACTGCAAAAGACGCACAACACTGAACACTCACTTAAAACACTGCACTAAAAAGTTGTCATAAAGATGACACCACATCTGAGAGCAGATGGGGGGAACCTAGACACTTGACGGGAAAGAAAAAGAGAAAGGAAAGGAAAAACAAAGCGGTGGGAAGGGGAGGGGGCAGGAGTCGACGGAGGACGAGGACTCATAAGACGTGGGGGGGGGGGGGGGGGGGGGTAGGGTGGGAGGGTTGGGCAGACGAGAGAGGGAGTGGGGAAAGTCAGAAGAGGGGAATGAAAAAGTAATCGGGGGGGAGGGGGGGGGGAAGAGTATGTTGTGTGTCATATGCTTGCTTTTATCTACCTGTAGAATTTCCGGATGTGTCACCTTCCTGTCATTCACCGTTGTATGAAGAACTACCACAATGTTCATCAAAATGATGATTTTCTAATGATCGGCAAAGGTTGACTCTGCCTTCTGAAATCTGTGTCTTCTCTAATGTTCAACTTAGCAGCTCTGCCTTACTGACATACAAGGGTGAGTCAGTATCTGCACTTTCGTTCTAACGGTCTTAGGCTGGCATTAAGGGCTAGTGCGTCCTCAAGCTACTAGATGGCACTCTACTCTTCACTTATGGCAGATACCATTTCTGTCCCACAGAAAGCAGGTGTTGAAAGATGTGAAAATTACCGAACTATCAATTTAATAAGTCACGGCTGCAAAATACTAACACGAAATTTATACAGACGAATGGGAAAACTGGTAGAAGCCGACTTTGGGGAGGATCAGTTTGGATACCGTAGAAATGTTGGAACATGTGAGGCAATACTGACCTTACGCCTTATCTTAGAAGAAAGATTAAGGAAAGGCAAAACTACGTTTCTAGCATTTGTACTTAGAGACCGCATTTGGCAATGTTGAGTGGAATACTCTCTTTCAAATTCTGAAGGTGGCAGGGGTCAAGCACAGGGAGAGAAAGCCTATTTACAATTTGTACAGAAACCAGATGGCAGTTACCAGAGCCGAGTGGCATGAAAGGAAAGCAGTGGTTGGGAAGGGCGTGAGACAAGGTTGAATCCTATACCCGATGTTATTCAACCTGTGTATTGAGCAAGCAGAAAAGGAAACAAAAGAAAAATTTGCAGTAGGAATTAAAATCCATGGAGAAGAAGTAAAAAATTTTAGGTTTGCCGATGACTTGTCAGAGACAGCAAAGGACCTGGAAGAGCAGTTGAGTGGAATGGGCAGTGTCTTGAAAGGAGGATATAAGATGAACATCAACAAAAGCAAAACAAGGATAATGGAATGTAGTCGAATGAAATCAGGTGATGCTGAGGGAAGTAGATTAGGAAATGAGACACTTAAAGCAGTAGAAGAGTTTTGCTATTTGGGGAGCAAAATAACTGATGGTAGAAGTAGACAGGATATAAATGTGGACTGGCAGTGACAAGGAAAGGGTTTCTGAAGAAGAGTACAGATTTAAGGGTCAGATAGTCTTTTCTGAAAGTATTTGTATGGAGTGTAGCCATGTAGGGAAGTGAAATATGAACGATAACTAGTTTAGACAAGAAGAGAATAGGAGCTTTCGAAATGTGGTGCTACAGAAGAATGTTGAATATTAGATGGGTAGAATACTTAACTAATGGAAATTTGTTATAAGTTCTTATGGGACCAAACTGCTGAAGCCATCGGTCCCGAAGCTTACGCACTACTTAATCTAACTTACACTAAGGACAACCCACACACCCATTACCGAGAGAAGACTCGAACCTCCGACGGGGGAAGCCACGCGAACCTTTACAACACGCCCAAGGGCACGTGGCTACCATGCGCGGCGTATCTAATGATGAGGTACCGAATAGAATTGGGGAGAAGAGGAATTTATGGCACAACTTAACTAGACGAAGGGATAGGTTGGTAGGACATGTTCTGAGGCATCAAGGGATCACAAATTTAGCATTGGAGGGCAGCGTGGAGGGTAAAAATCGTAGAGGGAGACCAAGAGATGAATACACTAAGCAGATTCAGAAGGATGTAGGTTGCAGTAGGTACTTGGAGATGAAGAAGCTTGCGCAGGATAGAGTACCATGGAAGGCTGCATCAAACCAGTCTCTGGATTGAAGACCACAACAATAACAACAACAACAACAACAATGCTGTCAAATCAGTTCGCTTGAGGCTCCTGCAAAGTAAACGCCTATGATCTACTCTCCGTTTGGGCAAACGAATAACCGTGTTCTGTAATCCGATTTTTGTGTACCAGGAGCTCAAACCGAGTACGAGGAGAAAGGAAATCGACATCCACTGCTTATGCCAACACTGAGCATTTCTGCGACCTGATTTTGAATAATCAACGGGTGGCTATTAAAGAAGTGGCAAACTGAATGCAAACTACCCATTGTTGCACTTTGTATATTCTGCGCAAGATAGTTTCCAAATCAACTCTGAAGAGCACAAACGTATTCATGTAAGAATCTGTCAGTAGCTACTATACCGTCATGATAATAGATGTGAACCGTTTTTAAAACAAATCGTCGCTGTAGGTAAGACATGGGTTTATCAATTTGAACCATAGTGCATACGTCAAGCATGAAATGGGCATACCAGAGATCTCTAGCCAAACAGAAATCCAAGACCCAATATTATGCAGAAAACAAACATGTTACTCAAAATTTTTCAGGGCTCACAAGGGCCCATTCTGGAACGTTACTTGAAAAAGGGGTCAATAATAAACATTAATAATTACAATGACGTGCTCTGCAGCAAGCTGAAGTGTGCAATTCGAAACAAACGCTAAAGCCTACTGCCAAATGGCGACTATTTTTCTCACGGCAATGTGCCCACGTATTGTAGCTCTTATAATTCACACTCTTGATAATATGCATTTATAGGTGAAGCATTCTGTACGTATTACTTTATATTGCTCCGTCGGACTTACATTTTATCTGATACACTTAAATATGGTTTTTCTTTTATGTATCTTTGACACTGCGTTAGTCGTTGAGGGCAATCTGAAAGTTATGTTATACTTTGTGAAACAAGTTTGCCAAGATAACTAATTATTCTTTTTATTATATGACCGGTTTGGACAAATCTGTCATCATCGGATCTAAAAGATGCAAAAACAAACATCCCAAGCGAAAATAGCTCAAACATATACGATTTCATGTGACCAGTGTGTACACTACTTCAATGTTAGATGGTATTATGTACGCCGTTTTGATCTTTAATGATGAAAACGTCCTAGCTTATTATTATTATTATTATTATTATTATTATTATTATAAAATGCATGTGCATATTTGAAGGATTTAAACTGGTTTGAAGGACTCTCTAAAGTTAGGCATCATATGGAACAGAGCCCAGTTTTCGGTCATTATTGAGTGGTTTGTGTCCAACAGCATACAGATTAAGTATAAGTTGATGTCTTTTCTTTTGTAGAACGTTATCAGTTAGATCACAGCTGCAGACATTGCTCAAGGCAGTGTATTTTATCGATTCTAATGGTGTATTAATGCACTATGGAGTTTGTAACTTAGTGGGTGCTGAGATTACGATATTAGTAGCTTTTGTTTTTCTGCGTACGATAAAAGAGTATTTCTGTATGCTAAGCTCTATATTAAAGTTCACTAAAGATAGGGAAGTGCCTCCATGCTTCATTTTGAATTTAATTTTACTATGTCGAGCAGTATAAGTGGTCAAATAGCATGTTTAACCGTCGTAGAACACCAGTCTACAAGCAATGGAATCTGCATCAACTTCATCATTTAATTTCTGTATCACCTTATATCTCCATCTGTCCTAAATATCTACATCTGCGTTTACGGCCATCAGTTGTCACCTAATTATGGTATAAGAAGCCAAAACTTGGCAGGTATCTAAATGAGAAGATGATATCCGATTTGCAGTTAACATTGACGATCAGTATGCCTTGATAACATAGCGGCAAAGCTTCACTTCTTTCGAAGGAAGCAGTATTGAATAATGGTCGTGACGTGCTGAAAGATAATGAATAACAGTTCTAAAGGTTGCAGTCTGGCTGTATAGCTACTGGTGGAATGAAGTTTTCCAGCTAGAACTTGTACTACATTACTCTTGCAGTCACCACAGTATCCTCCGTCATGGATGTAACGCGCCATGTTATGAACTTCTCAGACAATATACGGTGTCTGCATCACAAAAGGCCATTCTGTCGTGTACTGGAAACAGCAACTTGTAGATGAGAACCTTCTCTGTCTTACTCTTCGTCGTTTCAGTTTGAAGTAAGCGAAATATTTATTAGCAGTAGGAATGGTTCTGAGAGGAGGGGAATCCAGCAGACAATGCAGAGACTAATGGACTGCAGTGTTTTAACCTAGCACAACAGAAACGAAATATGGCGTCTCTGTAGGAAACAGGTACGTAGCGCTACGAACGGACGTGACGCCAGCGGAAAATCTCAGCTGGCGCGGCAGCTGTAACAGACGTAATTTGTCTTTATCTGCGGATGACAGCCGCTCGAAGGCTGTCCGACACAACCGTGAAAGTTGTCGCGAGTCTGCCAGCAGTTTGTCGAGAAAATCTTCGTCGCAGGGCAGTTACGAACAGTTGCTTACTGGTCACTTCTATTACATATCGTAAAACGTCAAAAATACAAGTTAGCTTGCAGAAAGTCTATTTTCAAATATTTACGTGGAGTTATAAGCAGTACAGCCTTACCTTTTTTCAATGTGAATTTGGTATAAAGTTTGTGTGGAAACAAGGAATAGCTCGATGAAAGGATCATGACGAGAATGTGTCTTTATTGTTCTCTCTACTTTTTCGTTTGGATAGCTTCTACACTCACGCTCATAAATTAATGATAATGCTGACACATGGTGAAACAACGCTCTAGTGGGCGGTTTGCGGGTTTAAATCACCTCGGGGTATGACCATGTGGTGCATTTGACCTGCGGTCGTCGCACGGTGGTGCTGGCAGCAGTCCACATGCGCAGAGGTGTGTTGGTGCATGTCAGAGTACGGTGCAGCGAGTAAGTGTGCAGACGTTCTCAGAGGTGCTAATGGTGACTGTGTGTTTAAAATGGCTCAAAAAGCACATATTGGTGACGTTATGAGGAGTAGAACACTAGGGCGACTGGAGGCTGGTCAAACACAGCAGGTCGTAGCACGGGGCCTCCGTGTGCCACGAAGTGTGATCTCAAGATTATGGCAACGATTCCAGCAGACAGGAAGCGTGTCCAGGCGCTACAGTAGTAAGCGTCCACAGTGTGCAACACCACAAGAAGACCGACGTCTCACCATCAGTGCGCACAGACGGCCACGGAGTACTGCAGGTAGCCTTGCTCGGGACCTTACCGCAGCCACTGGAACAGTTGTCTCCAGACACACAGTCGACAGACGACTGAAAAGACATAGTTTATTCGCCTGGAGACCTGCAAGGTGCATTCCATGACCCCTGGTCACAGCAGAGCCCGTAAAGCCTAGTGTCAAAAACACAGCATATGGTCATTGGAACAGTGGTCCCAGGTTATGTTCACGGACGAGTCCATGTATAGTCTGAACAGTGATTCTCGCCGGGTTTTCATCTGGCGTGAATCAGGAACCAGATACCAACCCCTTAGTGTCTTTGAAAGGGACCTGTATGGAGGTTGTGGTTTGAAGGTGTGGGGTGAGATAATGATTGGTGCACGTACTCCCCTGCATGTCTTTGACAGAGGAACTGTAACACATCAGGTGTATCAGGACGTCATTTTGCACCAGTATGTCCACCTTTTCAGGGGTGTAGTGGGTCCCTTCCTCCTGATGGATGATAACGCACGGCCCCACCTAGCTGACATTGTGGAGGAGTACCCTGAAACAGTAGGTATCAGGCGAATGGAGTGGCCTGTCCGTTCTCCAAACCTAAACCCCATCGAGCACGTCTGGGATGCTCTCGGTCGAAGTGTCGCTGCACGTCTTCAAACCCCTATGACACTTCAGGAGCTCCGACAGGCACTGGTGCAAGATTGGGAGGCTATACACCAGCATCTGCTCGACCCCCTGATCCAGAGTATGCCAAGCCGTTGTGCGGCCTGTGCACGTGTGCATGGTAATCATATCCTATATTGATATCGGGGTACCTGTGCAGGAAACAGTGGCGTTTCGTAACACATGTGTTTCTTGACGGCTTTCTCAACTTATGACAAATACCGTGGACTTACAGATCTGTGTCGTGTGTGTTCCCTATGTGCCTGTGCTATTAGCGCCAGTTTTGTGTAGTGCCAAGTTGTGTGGTACCACATTCTGCAGTTATCCTCAGTTTATGAGCATGAGTGTATATTGTTTTAAACTACGTACTAAAGTAACCGAAAATAAAAATAATCGATCCAGACGAAAATTTCTTAAATTGAGACATAATTGTTTACACATTCGTTTCACCTGGCAACATTTGGCCTCCAGGCCTTTTGTTACAGCCATTAAAATATAGATACACACTGGCGTGCAAAACCTAAGGACGAAACTATCTTCTGCATGATACGCCACTGTCAAATAACATAGGTCGATGAATCTTGGACCATACACAGAAATAACTGCTACAATGTGAGACCTTAACTTTTCCCGGCGAACTGAATGTTCAAATAACTTTCGGGTTTGCTGCCGGGTGACGTCGTCGACCACCGCCGATATTTCGACAGGAGCACACCCTGCCATTCTCAAGGATGCAAAAAGCAAGCAATGTGCAAGGAAATTTAATACCTCGGTTCACAGAGGAGAAACAAGGAAGATACCACACACAGTAACCGCAAAGTAAACAAATCACAGATAACCACCATCAGAAATGTCGATAGTTACTATTATTCTACAGGTGAGGTAGCCCTAATTCTGTCCCTCTGTTTTTTGATGAGAGACAGAGCCGGATTCCAAGCAGCATTTAGACAAAATCCACTATCTCTGTTTATAAGGTTGCTTGATAGTTTTATTTCAACCGCTTCCTTAATAACACTATCCCAATAGCTGGACGTGCAAGCCAGAATCTCCGTGTTGTTGTATTCCATAGGATGACCGGTGTCGAGGCAATGTTCTGCAATAGCAGATTTGCTCGGCTGTTGTAAGCGTGTGTGACGCTTATGTTCAGTACACCGGTCTTCCACAGTCCTGATTGTCTGACCAATATATGACCTGCCACAACTGCAAGGAATCCGATAGACACCAGCCTTTCGCAAACCAAGATCATCTCTTACGGACGCCAACAGGGCCTTAATCTTGGAAGGTGGTCGAAAAACACATTTCACATCAAATTTCCGCAAAATACGGCCAATCCTGTTAGAAATGCTTCCTGCGTAAGGCAAAAAGGCCGTAGACTTAGGTGCCACTTCGTTGCTATCATCACTCACCCGTTGCACAGAAGGCTGATAGCGCAACGCACGTTTGATCTGCCTCTCACTAAAACCATTCTGACGAAAGGTGCCTTCGAGATGTGATAGCTCATCCGCCAAACTTTCAGGGTCTGAGACAACGTGGGCCCTGTGAACCAAGGTGCGAAGTACCCCTTCACGCTGAGCTGGATGGTGACAACTATCAGCTCGCAGATACAAGTCAGTGTGGGTGGGCTTCCTATAAACAGAATGTCCCAACGTACCATCAGTCTTCCTTCTGACCAAAACATCAAGGAAGGGAAGGCATCCATTCTTCTCCACCTCCATAGTAAATTCAGTATTCGGGCGGATTGAATTCAGGTGTACCAAGAACCGGTTTAAATTCTCACTACCATGAGGCCAAACAACGAAAGTATCATCTACATATCTGAAAAAGCACCCAGGGTTCAAGACTGCTGACTCCAATGCACGTTCCTCAAAGTCCTCCATGAACAAATTAGCCACAATAGGTGACAATGGGCTTCCCATTGCAACTCCATCAGTCTGTTCGTAGTACTGACCATTGAATAAAAGGTAAGTGGAAGTCAGCACATGTCGAAACAAATTTGTTAACTCGACACCAATCTTAACCTCAATTAGCTGCAACGAATCAGAGAGAGGAACGCGAGTGAAAAGAGAAACCACATCAAAACTGACTAAAATATCAGAGTCTTCCACACGCAATCCCTGCAAACGACGTAAGAAATCTGCAGAGTTCTTAATGTGGTGTTCACACCTACCTACTAGTGGGCTCAACAAACTAGCAAGATGTTTAGCTACACGATATGTAGGAGCACCAATATTAGAAACAATAGGCCTCAACGGGACAGCCTCTTGATGGACCTTAGGAAGGCCATATAATCTAGGTGGTACAGCACAGTAAGAATTAAGACTCTCGATGGTCTCCTGTGACAAAGAACTTTTCTTCAGGAGGTTATTAGTCTTTCTCTCAACACTCTTAGTAGGGTCAGCACCAATTTTGCGATACGCCGAATCAGAAAGTAGACACTGCATCTTTTGAATGTAATCGTCTTGTTCAAGAAAACCGTGGCATTTCCCTTGTCCGCAGGTAAAATAACAATATCAGGCTTCATTCTAAGTGAGCGTAAAGCAGCCGCCTCAGCTACTGTAATGTTACACTTGGGTGGACGGGCCCCAGTCAACACACGACAAGTTTCCTTCCTAACCTCTTCCGCAGCCTCGGAAGGTAGTTTATAAACAGCCTGTTCAATAGAACTAATAAAATCAACGACTGGCACACTCTTAGGCTTCGGTGCGAAGTTCAAACCTTTCCCCAGCACAGACAAAGCTGCGTCGTCAAACGATTTCTCCGTGAGATTGATCACAGAACGTCGAGAATTAAAATTATTATTAGACACTGAGCCAAGGAAACGTTCAAACTTCGCCACATGACGAGCAGATACAGATTGAAATTCCCATTCAGACTGCGACCAAAAGTCACCGTCCACCCAAACCCAAGAAAATTCAGAAACATTAGACGCCATCATTAAATGAAGCTGAAACAATTCCTTGGAAACAAAATCCAATTGACGGCGGGTGTAGTGAATCCTTTCACGGACAAGAGCTAAACCAGCACGTTGCTTGATGCGATTGGCGGCAGGAGAATTAATATGATGCACAACCTTAGCAAACGTTGGAACCACACTATGATTTCGACACTTCAATAAAAACGATAATGCACATTCCAACCTTACTCTGCTGCTGCGAAGTTTATCCAACCTCCGCAAGCAACGATACATTTCCTCCCCGTAGAGGTAAACAATGTGAGACCTTAACTTTCCCCGGCGAATTGAATGTTCAAATAACTTACGGGTTTGCTGCCGGGTGACGTCGTCGACCACCGCCGATATTTCGACAGGAGCACACCCTGCCATTCTCAAGGCACAAATGCAAAAAGGAAGCAATGTGCAAGGAAATTTAATACCTCGGTTCACAGAGGAGAAACAAGGAAAATACCACACACAGTAACCGAAAGTAAACACTCAAAAATAACCACCATCAGAAATGACGATAGTTACTATTATTCAACAGCTGAGGTAGCCCTAATTCTGTCCCTCTGTTTTTTGATGAGAGACAGAGCCGGATTCCAAGCAGCATTTAGACAAAATCCACTATCACACAGTTGTGTCATGTCATATATTGGTCAGACAATCAGGACTGTGGAAGACCGATGTACTGAACATAAGCGTCACACACGCTTACAACAGCCGAGCAAATCCGCTATTGCAGAACGTTGCCTCGACACCGGTCATCCTATGGAATACAACAACACGGAGATTCTGGCTTGCACGTCCAGCTATTGGGATAGTGTTATTAAGGAAGCGGTTGAAATAAAACTATCAAGCAACCTTATAAACAGAGATAGTGGATTTTGTCTAGCCGGCCGCGGTGGTCTCGCGGTTAAGGCGCTCAGTCCGGAACCGCGTGACTGCTACGGTCGCAGGTTCGAATCCTGCCTCGGGCATGGATGTGTGTGGTGTCCTTCGGTTGGTTAGGCTTAAGTAGTTCTAAGTTCTAGGGGACTGATGACCACAGATGTTAAGTCCCATAGTGCTCAGAGCCATTTGAACCATTTGATTTTGTCTAAATGCTGCTTGGAATCCGGCTCTGTCTCTCATCAAAAAACAGAGGGACAGAATTAGGGCTACCTCACCTGTAGAATAATAGTAACTATCGACATTTCTGATGGTGGTTATCTCTGATTTGTTTACTTTGCGGTTACTGTGTGTGGTATCTTCCTTGTTTCTCCTCTGTGAACCGAGGTATTAAATTTCTTTGCACATTGCTTCCTTTTTGCACTTGTGCCTTGAGAATGACAGGGTGTGCTCCTGTCGAAATATCGGCGGTGGTCGACGACGTCACACGGCAGCAAACCCGTAAGTTATTTGAAAACTGCTACAATATAGTACAGGAGGTAGTCGAAATAAATACACAAGTAGACGAAGAGGAGTGACACTTAAAAAAGGCGGGCAGGGTTCTAAACAACGTGTGTTATCACCACGGACAGGAGTGCACGCTCTGCAACGTACTCCCATACTGGCCATAAGGTCGGTAAGAAGTTCTTGTGGTTTAACATCCCATTGTTCTAGTAGCAAAGTTGCCAACCTCTGGATGGTCGTTGGTGCGTCTGGAGGTGCTGGAATACGTTTTCCCAACCTACCCCACAAGTGCTGTACGGGACTTAAATCGGAGGAACGGGCAGGCCAATCCATTCGCCGCATATCCTCTCGTTCCAAGAGCTCTTCCACCTGCGTAGTTGTATGTGGTCGCGCTAAAGTCAGCACCGAATGCACCTCTGAAAAGACGCACATGGAGAAGGAGTACAGCGTTACAATAAAGTTAACTGATGAGTGAGCTGATTTCAAAAATTTGGAGGTCAGAAGGTCTATGCAACATTATGTCTCCGCACCCCTGGACCACCAAAACGATCATGTTCGACAATATTCCAGCGTGCTTTATGTGATCGCACCTCTCGCCACATGGGGTTAGTCCAGAATCATTACTGAGACTGAATCTGTTCTCACCCGAGAAGAGCATGCAACCCTAATCCGCAAACGTTGCAGTTCTGTTAAATGTGATTGCAATTGCACCCCCAGTTTTCCGTGAGTACCTTGTTGCTGTTTTTATACTGTAGCGGTCATCTGCTGCTGTAGCTGACAGTGACAAGACAACTACATTCACGCGGTCCCTTCGTGAAAGGACCAGTGCATAATGTTCCATGATGTCCAGCTATCTGTGCATGAGTATGAGCCTATCATTCATTTACATCCAGTGGATAATATGTGTACGTCATTTTACCTGTCTTGTCCCTAAGTTTCGCGGAGCATTGAATAATGATGATTAAGTGATAATAGTTATAATACACAGAAGAGCCAAAGAAACTGACACACGTGCCTAATATCGTGTAGGACCGCACGAGCACACATAATTGCCACTGTGGTGTCACCGCCAGACACCACACTTGCTAGGTGGTAGCGTTTAAATAGGCCGCGGTCCGGTAGTATATGTCGGACCCGCGTGTCGCCACTATCAGTGATTGCAGAGCGAGCACCGCCACACGGCAGGTCTAGAGAGACTTCCTAGCACTCGCCCCAGTTGTACAGCCGACTTTGCTAGCGATGGTTCACTGACAAAATACGCTTTCATTTGCCGAGACGATAGTTAGCATAGCCTTCAGCTACGTTATTTGCTACGACCTAGCAAGGCGCCATTATCAGTTATTATTGATATTGAATCATGTACCGTCAAGGCCGACGTTCGTCATTAATGGATTAAAGTGAAGTATTCCACCAGCTACGTCCGTTTTTCTGAAGTCTAAATTCCTTGTCCTGTTCCAGACCTCACGCCAGCCTGCGTGAGCTACAACGCGTGCATTTCGGCCTCCTTTAGTAACACGGTGTTGGCTCTCCTGCCAACCACAACAGCCACAACACGACTTGGCAAGGACTCGACTACAGTCTGAAGTAGTGCTAGAGGAAATTAACACCATGACTCATGCAGGGCTGTCCATAAATCCGTGAGAGTACCAGGCGGTGGAGATCTCTTTTATACAGTACGCTGCAAGGCATCCTAAATGTACTCAATATTGCTCATGTTTGGTGAGTCTGGAGAGCAGCGGAAGTGTTTACACTCAGAAGAGTGTTCATGGAGTCACTCTGTAGCAATTCTGGACTATGGAGTATCACAAAGTCGTGCTGGAATTGTCCAAGTCTGTCGAAATGCACAATGGACATGAACGGTTGCAGGTGACCAGACCGGATGCTTACGTCCGTGTCAGCTGTCAGAGTCGTACCTAGAGGCATTAGGAGTCTCATATCACTCTAACTACACACACACTACACAATTACAATGCTTCTAACAGCTTTAACAGTACCCTGATGACATGCAGGGTCCATGGATTCATGAGCTTGTCTCTAATCCCGCACACGTCCATTCGCTCGATACAATTTGAAACGAGACTCGTCCGGTCCGGCAACATGTTTCCAGTCATCAACAGTCCAATGTCGGTGTTGACGAGCCCAGGCGAGGCGTAAAGCTTTGTGTGGTGCAGTCATCAAGGGTACACGAGTGGGCCTTCAGTTCCGAAAGCCCACATCGATGACGCTTTGTTCAATGGTTCGCACGCTGACACTTGTTGATGGCCCATCACTGAAATCTGCAGCAAATTACGGAGGGGTTGCACTTCTGTCACACTGAACGATTCTCTTCAGTCGTCATTGATCCAGTTCTTGCAGGATCTTCCGACCGAACTCCTGATATTCATGGTACACTCGTGAAATGATCGTACTGGAAATCCCCACATCATCGCCACCTCGGAGACACTGTGTCCCATAGCTCGTGCGCCGACTATAGCACCACGTACAGACTCACTTAAATCTTTACCACCTGCCGTTGTAGCAGCAGTAACCGACCTCACAACTGTGACAGACACTTGCCTTGTACAGGCGTTGCCGACCGCATAGCCCTGTCTGTGGGTTACATGTCTCCGTATTTGAATACGCATGCCTATACCAGTTCCTTTGGCGCTTCATTGTATTGACGATAATTAACATTAGAATTTAAGATATTTTAGTCTTATTAAAATTTATTGAAGAACTGTTCCTGTCAGATGTGAGTAATGACATCAAACAGAAATATATGTTTGCACCACAAAAGAACGGATATGGAGAACAAGTCGACTGGTCAGAGTTGAGAGTGAGGAATAATAATGTAATATTATCAGATGACATGCAAAAAAGGAATCAGAAATAAATGGGAATTAGAAAAATATGGAAAGTTACAATATGATAGAGATACTGGTTCACTTTTGGGCAGAAGTGCAATAGTTGGGACGTGGCGAGATGGAACTTAAGCTAATGAAAACAGATAAAGTTTTAATCTACTCTTAAATGCAGAATGGTTTTGGACAAGAAGGAGTTAACAGCATTGTTTGTTTCAGAGTCGTATGGCTGAAATGGAGAACGGGAGTGAGAAAATTTTAGTGATGCGATGGCACAGCCAAGTTTCTGGACGCGACCAGATTGGTACCGCAGTTACGGAATGACGGTGGGTATTTGATATGTAGGGGGAGGTACTGATGACATCAGTGACTAAGAAACCGATGCAGTAAACTGAGCGTCTGACAATCACAGCGCCTATGCGATCACATCCAAATTAACAGAACATAAAGAGTTGTGTGGTCAAACCACCGAATGCTACACGCTTACCTCATACAAGCACGCTAAGCTAGCTCTAATCGTCTGGATCTTTCACTACTCGTTCCGTGTTCAAACTAAATGGATGAAGGAAAGATTACGCTGGAATAAATACTGGATTATCTGTTCTTTTTACTTCAGTGGGAAACATTTCTCTAAATTTCTGTATTGCATGTAAGCAAGAGAGAAATATCGTGTACGGTGCAAATTCGTTCTTCCCAATCCTCATCCGACATTACCCCAAGATCTTTTTCTGTTATTTGGTAAGGTTATCGGATATTATCAAGAAGTAATGGAAGAGTTATTTCACGACACTCTTCATCTGTCAATTTTCGGTGTGATACTTCAGAATGAGCAGAGTCACAAAGGGCACGAAACACTAAGAAGTCACTCAGATATCACCGTTTAACAACCTATAGCAGCAAGAAATGGAATGATGACATATTCTCAGTCGTACGTAAAAGAGGTGACAGTCTTCAGTGCATTGGTAGAATACTGGGTAAATTCAATCAGTCTACAAGGGCGAGTGCTTGTAAAACATTAGTGCAATTCACCCCGGAGTATTACTCAAGTGTGTGGGACATATACCAATAAGACTAACAGGGGATATTAAAAGATAACAAACAAAGGTAGCACCAATAATCACAGGTTTGCTTGACTGCAGGAGAATGCCACTTAAATGCCAGGAAACCTAACGTGGTAGGCAGTTCAAGATAAACTCAAATGGTTCAAATGGCTCTGAGCACTATGGGACTTAACATCTGAGGTCATCAGTCCCCTAGAACTAAGAACTACTTAAACCTAACTAACCTGAAGACATCACACACATCCATGCCCGAGACATGATTCGAACCTGCGACCGTTGCAGTTGCGCGGTTCCTGACTGAAGCGCCTAAAACCGCTCGGCCACCGCGGCCGGCAGAAGCACAACTATAGCATGAAAGCCGACTTACAAAGTTGAAAAATCATTATTAAATGAAGAGTTTAGGTACATACTATAGCCCCACAGTCCCAGGCCATGAGGTCAAGATTAAACTAATTACAGAGCATATGGAAACATTGAACACATTCATCATTCCTGCGGTCCACGTGAGAAACGAATGGGAAAAATCTAAACCGACAACAAAACTTAAAGACCGTAATGTCTGCATGTTCGAAAGCGCTAATCTCCAAACGTAGTAGACGATTTCTCATGGGGTTTTCCTAGATAACTAGCCTCTGAGCAACGTATAGGCTTTATTTCATCAAGCACGGTTATGGAGAACAAGATACCATGATTTAAAGTTTTATCTGAAGCCTTTGTGTCTGTCTGTTTGAATATGCCAAAATCCAAAACTAGTAGAGGAATTTTGATAGAGCTTTCAAAGTACCTTGTGCAAAGCTTGGGGTAACGTACAGGCTTTGTTCCATCAGAATTGTATAATGGAAAAAATGATATCGTAATTGAAAGTTTTATATAATATCATCTGTTCAACTTAGTAATTCGGATGCTTAAATGTCACAGTATTGTACACTAAAGATCCAGTACATGCTGCTACTAGTTCTGTAGTACACAAAAGATGCCATAGATGGTGCTGTTAGCTATTTTTAAATTGAATGACAGATGTAAGTTTACATCAGTGACAGAATTAAGCGCCGAAATCTTATCTATACAAATACAAACCAACAATGAATTTATTTGACTTCGGTATACAGATTTACTGATTTCCCTTTGTACATTAAAAACATAACGACGTTGCTTTGCTTCTTTCAAAAGGTTTTATTTATATGATTTGCTAGGAAAATCGAATTTATTAAGTTTTCTTAATAATATGAGTGCCTACTCATTACAGTTTGATTTCGTTTTCTTTACAAATGAAAATGCTTGGAAACGGTATAGCAATCCTGAATACAAAAGAATCTCTGCAATGATAAGAACTATACAGTTACAAGAATCCAGTGAAGATGGTGAAGCAAGACTTGCTGCGGCTCACGAACATCAGCCATTAGCTTACTCTTTGTAAACTCCTTCCGAAAGCGAGGCACGACATCACTCTGAAAGAGAGCGTGATGCATTATCTCGCAACTCAGAACCGTTATATCACAGAGGCTTAATGTTACTGCTCTCCAACGAAACACCATAGACGAGGCAATTTTGGCAGGAAGTGGCACAGGCGAGCCAGTTTTCATACACTGAACGCCACTTATTTCTACTAATTTGTTTTAAATGTGTACAATTCCCGGTGAGTTTACGTTCTGCCGTGATCATGAACAAAGGACAGATGCTGTGCTTCGCAGGCGTGGAAATTAGTGTCAGTTGCTTTTCGCATGGTGACCTCTACATACCTATCTCCAATGTTAGCGAAGCATACAAGCTCTTTATTCATGTTCCTGATCATACTACTTCAAATATTGCGTACAAAGAAGATTTATATGTCAAAAACAAATTCCATGCATACAAAGGCACTGGCACAGCTATAAGTAAATACAGAGGCAACACGAGGTTTCTCAAAAACATGGTTCAAATGGCTGTGAGCGCTATGGGATTTAACATCTGAGGTCATCAGTCCCCTAGAAGTTAGTACTACTGAAATCTAACTAACCTAAGGACATCACACACACTGATGCCCCAGGCAGGATTCGAACCTGCGACCGTAGCGGTCTCGCGGTACCAGACTGAAGCGGCTGCAACCGCTCGGTCACAGCGGCCGATGGAGGGGGTGGGAGGAAGGGGGTTCTCAGCTAGTCCTTAAAATTTGGTACAATTGGAAGTACTCTCTGCCACGCGCTTCACAGTTGTTTAGAGAAAGGATGTAGAACTACATCTTCGTAAATACTCCACATGCAACCATACAGTTATGGCGGAGGGTACTTTGAACCACTGCAAGTCATTCCCAATCCCGTCCCACTTTCAAATGGTGCGAGAGAGAGAAAAAAAAAGGGTTCAAATGACTCTGAGTCCCCTAGAACTTAATACTACTGAAATCTAACTAACCTAAGGACACCACGCACATCCATGCCCGAGGCAGGGTTCGAACCTGCGACCGTAGCGGTCGCGCAGTTCCAGACTGTAGCGCCTAGAACTTCTGGGCCACTCCGGCCGGCCAGTGCGAGGGAAAAACGAACGTCTAGTACCAATATGGTTCCATACGACCCCTGATTTCTCTTACGTTGTCCTCGTAGTCTTTATGCAAAATATAGCTGGTTGCAGTAGGATCGTTCCGCAGTCTATAAGTTTCCTAAACTTCAACATCAGTGTTTCGCGAAATGAACGTCTTCTTCCCTCCAGCGATTCCCATTTGAGTTCATTGGCGCTTCTACTCTCGTTTTTTGAACGGTATATATGAATGTCTGCGTATGCTCTTTATCGTCGTTAATTTGCGACAACAGTGATCAGTAGCAGCACAGCCTAACGTAACACTAGGTGGCAGTCCAACCTAACAAGCTGACGCACCCCCAGTGCTTCACGAAGTCCTAAATTACCTTTTCTTTCCTTCGCGCCCTCTCACTGTCTAATGTTCCAGTAAGTCTCCATTTTCCAGATGCGTTTCAGTAATAACGATAATAGGGTGCGAGAGGCAAAGCCTTTCCCTCCGAGTGGAACGTAACTGGGCAGCAGCAGCGGGCCCGCCCCCCAGGACCACCTGCTGGTTTCGGCCCGGGCCCCGAGCGGCAAGTGTGATGTAATTACAGGCGAGGGCGGCTGCACAAAGGACCGGCCGAAAGGAGTGAGTGCCTTCTGAGGGGCACTCCGATCGGCCGCTGTTTCACTCAGGCACCGAGACGCGCCAAGTAGCTTTGCGTGTATTTTCCCCTCCCTGCCCACAATGGCCGCAGCCGGAAATCATCAACGATATAGACTCCCTGTTCCGATCACTGCTGCTGAGTTCCAACTGCGACGTGCTTCCATCCCCCGGTACACAGACTGCGGGGTAGACGGCCATGAACATAGAGCATAGAAGTAAATAGAGGGGCCTCCGGGCCGCGAGAGGTATGTCAAGCTTCCCCCTCCCTCTGGGTACCCACAACAACTGAGGCGCTGGTTGGCCTAAGTAGCATGTAGCGCATGATTCACAGGAAATGACATATCAGACCATACCATTTGTCTGGAAAAAATTGTCCTATGTAGACGATACTGAGCCGTGTCACGGCTCAGCATTTTTGATTTACCTGCGAGATTATTTCACTCGTTTTCGCCGCAGCGATAGGGGGCGTGATCGCTGAGCGCTGTTGGCGCTGGTGCGCGAAGCAAGAGTTTTGGGAGGACGGCTCGGTCGGGATATGGCGACAGGACGGAAGCGGCGGGGAGTTAACTGGTGCCTGCCGATTAAGGACTGCGATGAGTGTGGCTGTTTGCGAGTATGTGGGGAGGACGGAATCCTCGCTTGCTTAGCGTGGTTCTCCATGATCAGCTGTTGTTCGTTGGGCCTAGCACTCAAGTGTAACAGGAAACTGCATTGGTGTGGTTCTCGTCACCTGGCTAAGGCCGAAATTTTCGTATACTTTTATTATATTTCATGATCATTACTTTATTATCGGGTTGGTACTTGCAGCCAACATATTGTGATTTGAAAAACTTCAGAGAATATCATCATGTGCCAGGTGTCAATAATTCTTAATTTGTTTCATAGTGTATGGCACGGTATCCGCTATCAAAGATCATTTTATGAAAGTTCTGTCCAAATTATTATTACATTCGACTTTGTTAAAACTGGTGCGTTTAAATTGCAAGTTTCCTAATTCTACTAATGTTGCTTGGGCTAAACTCATCTATTTCTTGATATTGCCATATTTGTGTATTAAGTTGTGTTTCTTCTCGAGACTGACTGAACTGATTTTGGAACACGTGGGGGAATATGAAAATTTGCTAGATAACACAACCGTCGTGAAATTGAAAACTTGACAGTGTTTAATCATGTCACCAGCCGTTAATGTTATTTCTGTCTTGTAGCTTACTTAACTGATATAAAATAATTTAGAAATTTTGTGTATTTGTCACGAAAGGTCAACTGATGTCAAATGACATTGACATTTATGTAGGGTTTACGTAACCTTAAGTGAAATCAGGAGGTAAAAAAAATCCTGATTATCATGGCCACATTTTTTTTTTACCAGGCAGTAGGGAATTTGTTGCACTCTTGCCAAATTGTTTTTTTTTAAGGTTTGATTTACATGTAGTACAAATCACAAGTTCAATATTTTTCTTGTGTAATTGTTAATATTTGTACGGTTGCACTATTGTACGATGTAATATACCTTTTACTAACAGTACCTTTTTGTATTGTTTCAGAGTGGGGCTGCATGTTCCTCTAGAGAATGTTTTTTTAAAAAAGTTTTTTTTGCTAAATTTTCCTTTTAAACTGTTAATTGTATTAATTTGGATGTATAACAAATTATTGTTAAATAATAAATGTGTGTCAACAAGGATTCGACCAATAAATGTGCCTACACCTTCCCCATCCTGGTTCTGCTACTCTCTGTACATCACAGACACTAAGCTACATCCCCCTCTGCAGTTAATGATGGAAGCTGAAGAAATGAATTAAAAGTTGTGGGGCAGCTGGGATTCGAAAGAGGGTCTTCTTGTTTACCAGGCAGGATGCTGACCATTACACCACGGCAGCCCTACAGTAGTTATTGCTGCGTGAACTACTCATTGGAATGCCCTCCCTAACACAAACTTCAATTCATATCTTCAGCTTATTTTTCCCCTTAAATAACTATTCCAGTGCCGGAGGACCCTAGCAATGGTGATAATTTACGGGAAAAACAAGCTGAAGATATTAAGTTCGTGCTGGGAAGAGCATTGGACTGGGTAGTTCGTGCAACACTGTAATAGCCAGCAATTCTGCTTAGTAAGTAAGCGCACCCGGGTTCGACTCCCGCCCGTAGCAAAAACTTTCATTCATTTCTTCAGCTTCCATCATTATCGTGGATCAAGATGAGACTTAAATGTCTCAGGGAAAAATTAAATATAAGATCTCTGCAGTTAGTTTCTCAGTAACACTTCGAGTTTTCTCGTAAAGAAATGAAAACAACTGTTTTGGAGTTCGCGCGTTTTCTCCGCTTTGCAGTCTGTCTTATTCGATTTTGGGGAAACTATTCAGTATGACAAATATTTTTTTCTACATCTTATAACCACACATTCCAGCCTGATAATGAACTTGTTTTATTTTCGTTATGAACCATAGTTATTGCGATATTTCGAAGTAAAATAAAATCACAACACCGTGCATATTTTGGAATGTTTGCAGTCCAAAACGTACTCGCTGGGCACTTTACCTTTGGTAGGTTTTGGGACATAGGTTTCTGTGCACGTAACATAGCTAACGTACAGAAATTGTTTATAATGGTGGAGGGAGAGTCCTCTTTCCATTCTCGATACAATGCGTGAGGTATATTGGAAATTCACCGCTACATGGTTGGCAGTTACGCGCCACGCGTGCTGCTAATGTCATCTGCTATGCCGAGTGCAGGGCAGCATCTTCTTTCTCTCTTCCACATGTAATGAAATGAAAAGCTACTGGAGTTGCCAGCTCATGATGCGCACAGCATGTTTTTTCAGCCTATGCTGTATGGTTTCACAGAACAATTTTACCTATATTGTTTTGTTGAGAACATTTCCTGTAGTATTTTGTTCACAACGTTACCTGCATTACTGAATTTATTCGGTCATTTGTGTATAAGCTGCTCACTTTACAGTTGCCACTTGAGCTAAGAGTGCTATGAACTGTTGGCATGTTCTGCCATTGTTTGTTTCGAATAATGCACAAGCGATAGGCCTACAACTGTGCTCAGCCAAAATTTAACACAGTTCCTCAACTGTACTTGGTATAAGTTTTAGCAAACAGACATTCCTTTAACATACGTCCACAGAAAAACAATCGAAATGAATGATAGGAAAATAAAACGTGTTTTACGGTCGAACAACGCAGCTTCAATGTATTCTACAGGAAAGGGTAGTAATTAAAACAAATAAATAAAACTTATGTTGCTGGCTAATAACTGTAGCGAACGTGTAATACAACTGCTGTAAATACATTCTTCTAGAGAGAAAGGTACTAAGTTAAAACTGTTGTTTTTCGACCTAATAACTGAAGTTGGCGTTTGGATCACACTTTTAGGTTTCTTCGCATCTTTCTCGTTTTCTCTCATTGTTCTTAGAAAGTGTGCATGCCATGTTACAATGTCCTCACTCTGAAGGAGACACATTCTGTCTCTAAATTTCTTAAAACATAGCAGATCTGACGGTTTTTCTTCTCGACAGAACTGAACTACGTCATTTCTCAACACTTTTCCATATGAGTGTGCCATAGCTATCAGTTTCAGCAGACACTAAGAATACGCAGAAGTAATAACGCATTATGACTATGCCGTGACTGTACAACTCAGGGGCACGTGCTTCAATCGTGTGCCGTCGATTATTGTCGGACGTCTTGGATTCCATCTGTACGTAGGCAAAGTTTACTTCCGAGTTCTGCCGTCGGCAACTGTAAAATGAACAAGTTACAGTTAACTTGAAAACTAACATATCTAAAGCAAACTCGATAGAAAGGCGACATGAGGCAGTGAGTAAACAAGCAGGCACAGAGAAAACAGCATCGAGACTGGTGTTGCGCTAGGCGCTGTAGATACGCTAGGAGTGGGGGGTCCGGACACATGCTCTCCGGCCCTTCGCTACGAGAAAGGCCCGTCTGTTTACTTCTATGCTCTGTGACCGCGGACGCTATCTTGGCGGCAGAAAGGCGTGCTTAGCGAAAAGGTCGCATCTGCGTGTCAAAAATAGAAGTCGGTGTGGTCTTACGTCTGCGAAACAACCCAGAATGAAGCTCAAAGTACTCTAGGACCCATCAGAACTCTGGTTTAGGATTGAAAACATTATAATAACTCGCTCATGTCATTTGTTACTTGCTAAATTTCCATCAAGTGGCACCCTAAACAAAAGTACTGCGTTATCCCAAACTTCATCGGATATCATGGACGTTATGGGAACAACGTTGTCGTAACACCCTAGACATCAGACGCCAACGGCGCCACGCACATCTATGGCTTACCACCCTTCGCTCCTACAGAACGGACGCCTCGAGCAATCTGAGTTCGGGAACTCCGCGGCCAGACCAACAGCATTACGGCCTGGACACCAGACAGCGTGCACAGTGACAGGAGAGGGCCGCTGATATACCGCAACTCTTCCTGCATCCACAGTGTTACGTGTCTAAAATAGGCCCACAGGGATCCTACCCTGACACAGTTATTTACATCGGCGTCAGAGCTTAGCAAGCCACTTTCACCGCAGCGAACAAATAAGATTTCAGCAACGCTTCGCTATGGTATCTCCCCAGATCTTCCACGTCACCACGCTGCCTCCTCCACCTGGACTCTTAAATGTGATCGGCGACGTGCTGGCTGAGGCTTCGTAGAATTTCTACTGTTTTTACTTCACCAACAAATTATGATAACACTTTAGTTTGTGCTTTTATCCATGTCGGACTTAAAAATTTTCTCCACTGTTTGATTGTCAGAGCCACTCCTGTGCAGTACAACTTTTATATATTTTGAAATTATTTGCTTCTGCAGCTTGAGCTGGAATGCGGACTTTGTTTATTTTCGTGTCCAGGATTGTTGTTGTCCTGGTGGTGGAAGGTTCTGCCGCTAGGATAACTCCTAGCGCTGCCCAGGGCTATGCCCGATCGTCTGTGATGCCATATTAACAGCGGAACGATCTTCGGGGAGGAGTCTTCCTTGTACCCAAGAATTAGGGAACATGTTTTACGTTGAATTTTAACTTTATTCAGACGTCACGATTTTGCACGCTTTTCAAAGTGTTGTGTTCTCACTTATCAACTGACTGTATGCATGTGTCGAGGAACCTAACTATTATTTTTACTGAAGAACTTTCATTTTGTTTGGCATCGAAAACTGTGGTTTATTTTCCACCTGTGAAACACCTTTGTTTAATTTTTGACTTAAAAAAAAACTTTACTTCCGTAATATACTGGACACTTTTCTAAAGTTTATTTAAGAAATAAACGTTTTATATTGCGACTACCTGTCTCTGTAGTAGACCTGTGAAATTACGAAATACAATGGTGACCGAAAAATAATACTTTGGCTGTACTGTGACTTTTCATACAAATCAATTTTCTTTATTTCGTTTCAATACAGACTTCTCCTGGGTTCACTACGCCAAATTATGATAGTTACCCATTGGTTGCTGGTGTTTTAAGTTATAACACTATACAAATGCCTTAACACATTGATTTATTTTATTTATGCATGTACAGTACGTAAGTAACTGTTCCCCACATCCCACAGCGCTTACGATGGCTCGCTATGAGCCCTCGATAAATGCTCAATGTGCAACTAGCCACGCTGGCACCAGAAACGAAGGAAAAGTAATGGAGCACACCAATTTATTTCTTTACATTTTACAAGAATTTATCTTTTTTTCTATCTTTATGTTCTGAAATCATAATTCTAATTACTTGTTATTTTTACAGTATGTATTTCTGTCACTTCTATTTATTTTTAAGTTAGTATTTTGATCATTACTGAAACATAGTCTTACGGTTCCGTACAATTTCCGATTTTTAAATAAGTTTATGGAAAATAACAATTTAACACAACTGTTATCGAAAGGTTCAAAAGTTACACAAAAGATCCACCATCTATTATCTGGATCTGTGTTATGATAAAAATGACCTGTATTAACAGAACCGCACTCATATATGCAATATGGGATACCTCATATTGTGAAAATTATAAATGAAGTACTAGGTACCCCACGTCTCGACAGCCTTAAATTAATTGTTCGTTTCTCAGTATATTCACAACGTATAATGTACTCTTCAATAACTGAACAAACTACACTGAGCTATCTCATACTCCTGATAAAATTGCAGTTTCAGGCAATATTATTGCTGGATCTGCAAATACTGAATGAAGTCCATATCTTGCCTCTGTTTTCGTACACGGCTCTTAGTAGTTCTGGACCCACCTGTCTTAAGATTATTGTACCATACGTCGAAGGTCCCACGACACTGCCTCCCTCCTCATGAAGTGGTCATGAACGTATCAGTGTAATCCTATGTGACATTTCATTGTGGTCTGTACATTTCAAACCTAGTAGCTTTGGATTTGCAACTCTTTCGCAAGACGAAAGAAAATGTTTTTGATACACTAATTACATAGAAAGATGGTCACCGATGTTATGTATTGTACTGGTAGAACGCCTGGCGCAGTGCTGAATGGGTCACTACTTATTACATTTTGACTTGTGTTAATATTCAGAGAAGCAATAAAGGAAGTAAATGGAGTCTACTGTGTTGCTGTAATGTTGTAAATTATGGGTAAACCTGCATTGTTCCACAAATGCCGTTAATAGATGCAGATGTACACCTCGACATGAAAGAAGCGAAACTGTTCGCATTTCAAAGGAACTATCTGACGTAGCGAAAAGAGAGATCGAATGTTTATTGACACTGAAACTTGGGTTTATGCTGCGAAATCTTTCTCAACTTCTCTCGCCTCAGTGGCTATGGACGAACAGTAGCGGTTCCAGACTGAAGTGCCTAGAACCGCTTGGCAACTGCGGCGGGCCCAGATAGGTTTCTTTAAGAGTATGCTGATATTTTTGACAGTTATATAAAACCGTCCTCTCAACGAAAAATACCTTACCAAAGACTGGAAAGCTGCACATGTCACACCAGTACTCAAAAAAGGAAATATAACTAATCCGTTTTACTGACGTATGCAGAAGGAGTTTGGAGAACATACTGTTTCGAACATTATTAAATACTTCGAAGAAAACGGCCTATTAAACACGGACAGCGCGGATTCAGAAAATATGGTTCTCGTGAAACACAACAGGCTCTTCATTCTCACGAAGCAATGAGTATTTCCGATGGGGCTCTCAAGTTGATTCCATATTTCTAGAGTTCCAGAATTCTTATGACGCCGTTCCTCACAAGATTATTCTAACTAAACAGCGTGCCGATGGAGTATCGTCTCAACTGTGCGACTGTCACTGTCACAAAGGTCAGAGTTTGTAGTAATTGATGGAAAGTTATCGAGTGAAGCAGAAATGATACCTAGGGTTCCCCAAGGAAGTTTCACAGAACGTCTGATTTTAATCTATATACATGATTTGAGAGGCAGTCTGAGCAGCCCCCTTAGATAATTTGCAGGCAATGCTGTCACTTCCTGTCTAATAAATTCCTCAGGAGTTCAATATGAATTAGAAAATTATTTACACAATATATCTGCATAATGCGACAAGTGGAAATTGACCCTGAACAATAAATAGTTTGGGTTCCTTCACAGTAATACTAATAGAAATCTGTCAAATCTCGGGATACGCTTTTCATCATACAAGTTTAAATGTCGTCGAGTTAAGTAAATGCTTAGGAACTCCAATTACCAAAAGCCTAAACTGGAACGATCACACATAAAATTTGTGGGGAAGACGAACGAAAGACTATGTTTAACTGACAGAGCACTTAAAATATGCAAAAAATCTGCTTTAGAGGCTGCCAACATTACGCTCGTCCGTCCTCTTCCGGAGGGTTGGGATTCTTACCCGCTCGGACTGACGGTGGACATTGAAAATGTCCAAATAATGGCAGGTCGTACTATACAATCGCAGAAATAGGAAATAAATTGTGACAGTTAACGATAAGCGAGGCAGGGAAACAACCATTGAAACAAAGGCGTTTTTCGTTGCTGCGAGATTTTTCTACGAAATTTCTATCACTGTCTTTTTTTCCGACTGCTAAAATACACAGTAGCCTACGAAAACCCGGCAACGAGTCCAGACTACTCGCTAAGTATGCGCGAACTGTTGCCCACCACGAGCAGATACAATAACAAGTAGATAAACAAGTAATAATTACATAGTAAACAATAACAAATTACGTAATGCAAAGGTTTGTGTTTACTGAACTGATGTTGTCTTTTTCATTACATTACATTAGGAGCTGAAAATGAACTCCTTGTGCTTCAATGCACTCTTGCGTTCGCCCTGACATGTTAATATACAATTTGCACAATTCTGCCGCATACTTCTCAAAATTTCATTACGAATATTGTCCTTCAAGTCTGCTAACGTTATTGGGTTATTTACACTTTAGACTGCCCCACAGAAATAAATCACAAGTTTCAAAGAAAATACCTTTTTTGCATGCTGCACATCGTCAGGTAACTTCTGACATCCACTAAAGATGCCTTGTAAAAAAGGCAAAACGCGTCTGGGTGCATGAATAAAAATAAAAATTTCGATGTGCAGCATGCAAAAAAGACATTTTCCTTCAAACAACTGCAATTTATATACAGCTGCTGCGAAAATAACCACTACACGAAACGTGTTAAACACAAGTGGTTATGTCCGGCGAATGCAGCGCCCACAATCCTTTCCTGACAGTCTTTTCTTATGTCAATCTTTCATGAAATCGTAAGGCTGACTTGGTCAGGTGTAACAGTCGTCCCTCCTTTTGAAAGAAAGGATACACACGAAAACTTCTCAGATTCATGTATACGCAGCAGTGTTTACTGTTGTTTCAAAAAATATGGGACCCACAATCCGACTTAATCACACGGCTCACCACACTCCAATTTTTTCACCATGAGGAGGTTTCTCATTATTCGTATAGGCAGGGATTGTTTGTTGACCAGTATTCGTTGTTCTGGAAGTTCACATGTCCTGTCAGATGGAACTCGGCTTCGTCACTCATAAAATACAGCAGCGGATCCAACATTCCAATTTCAGTTATTTGATATAGCCAGCGCAATAATTCACACGTATTGCCTTATCTTCCTCTTTCATTTCTTTGACACATGTCATATTGTAGGGCTTCATCATTATATGGTGTAACACACGTTGACAAAGCACAGCACTCCGTCTTCAGGCCACAAGTGGCCCATCGGGACCATCCGACCGCCGTGTCATCCTCAGCTGAGGATGCGGATAGGAGGGGCGTGTGGTTAGTACACCGCTCTCCCAGTCGTTATGATGGTTTTCTGTGACCAGAGCCGCTACTATTCCGTCGAGTAGCTCCTCAATTGGCATCACGAAGCTGAGTGCATCCCTAAAAATGGCAACAGTGCATGGCTGCCCGCATAGTCACGCACCCCAGTGCCGGCCACGCCCAACAGCGCTTAATTTCGGTGATCTGACGGGAAGCGGTGTATCCACTGCGGCAAGGCCGTTGACCCAAACGTTGACAAGACCTACCTGAAACGTTCAGTTCTTGTGACAGTTTACGCATCTACTTCGTCGACTATGGATCATTCGTGCTCAAACATACGCGATCACAGCAGGTGCACAAAAGAATGGGGTTGGATTCATTTTTGCGTTTGCAGCTGTAGTAAGCGCCTTTGTCATAATGGCTCTGAGCACTATGGGACTTAACATCTGAGGTCATCAGTCCCATTAAACTTAGAACTACTTAAACCTAACTAACCTAAGGTCATCACACACATCCATGCCCGAGGCAGGATTCGAACCTGCGACCGTAGCAGTCTCGCGGTTCCGGACTGAGCGCCTAGAACCGCTAGACCACCGCGGCCGGCGCGCCTTTGTCACCAAATCTTATATACTGGTCTTTGCTGGTATGGAATCGTCAGGAGACTTCTTTGCAATAATGTTCGGCGTTTCCTTAAATGAACCAGTAGACACATACGCTTCCATTATTGCCATTCTGTTTTGCAGAGGATACATCTCGCTGAGATATTTACAGCTTGACCGAGTCGCAACGGCTCTCGTCCTGCGACAGTGAGCAGTCTACTACTAGGAACCGGATTTTTATGCGCAGCGCTGTCTTTTGCTGCTTCTTGCCTACAAAGGGACAAACTGCCATAGTGAAAAAAATAAGTGAAATTAGAACTCGCATGGAAAGAGTTAGGTGTTCGTTTTGCCCTAGGTGCTACTCAATAGTGGCGCGATCGACAAATAGTCCAAAAGTGGTTCTTTGAGTACCCTGCAAGCACTTCGGAATGAACTGAAGTGTGATCTTGTATATGAAGAGAATGACATACACAGCTTGACTGTTTTAATGTAAACTGGGTGATGTTTTACCGTGTGGAACCCTTTCAGTGTCGGGCAGGAAACTTGGAACGATTCTGTTGTACCGCATCCGCGCCGCGAATCACTGTACAGTGACCGCATGAGCACAGCTGTAGATGTAGTAAACGACCGGACGTGTGTAGGGATCTCTCACTTGACGAGCAGGCGGAGCGGGTTACCCTCCTCGTCAGTTGCACCTCAGCTTTGAACGTGGGGCTTTCTGGTGCCTCTCTGACTTCGCAGGAAGTGAAACGGAGCTGCTCGCCCATAAGACGTAGGCCCTGTGTAAGGGGAGGGCCGAGTAGAGCGGCGAGGCCCGGCGGGGCGCGTGCCGTCACCCGAGACCCCTGCCGCCGCCCACCGCCGCCCACCGCCGCCCAGCTTTCATTAGGGCGCCACGTGACGCCCCGGCGACAAAGGGCGCAGGGCGCAGCTTCCGGTCAGGCAGGCAGCAGCGCCGGGCCACAGCACTCCACCAGACCGCTCGTGTTCGCTTCGAAAGTCTCAGGCGGACTCCACTGCCGCCAGTTCCCTGCTTACAAACGGGTGGACTGATCCGTTCCAAGAACGAGGGGCACTCTGCGAATAAAATTTTAATTTATTTCTCCTAATTGTTATTTAAGTGACTAGATTTGCGGCACTTGTCGGTTATCATTTTCAACACGCCTGTAATTCGACATCGAAATCTATACTAACAAAGTCGTGGTGTAACGATATGAACATGTAGAGGTGGCGGCAGTATCGCGCACAAAAGGTAAAAAAGGGCATCCCCTGGCGGACCTGTCATTTGTGCTCAGCTGATTGATGTGAAAAGGTATCCGGCGTGCTTAAGCCCGGTGACGGGATCTGACAGACTTTGAATGTGGAATGGTAGTTGAAGCTAGACACACGGGACATCCTACTTACGAAATAGCTACAGAATTCAGTATTCCGAGATCCACAGTGTCAAAGAGAGTGGCGAGAATGCCAAATTTCAGGCATTATCTCTCACCACGAAAAACGCAGTGGCGACGGCCATCTCTTAACAAATGAGAGCAGCGTCGTTTGCGTAGATTTGTCAGTCCTAAAAGACAAGCAACACTATGTGAAATAACAGCGGAAACAGGTGTGCCACGTACGACGAATGTATCTGTTAGGACAGTGCGGCGAAATTTAGCGTTAAAGGGCTATGCCAGTAGATTGAAGCGGGTGCCTTTGCTGACAGCACGACATCGCCTGCAGCGCATCTCCTGAGCTCGTGACCATTTTGGTTGGACCCTTGACTGTCGAAAAATCGTGACCTTCTCAGATCAGTTCTGATTTCAGTTGGTAAGAGCTGATGGTTATGTTCGATTGTGCCACAGATCCCACACAATCATGGCCACAGGTCCGCAACAAAGCATTGTGCCAGCTGGTGGTGGCTCCACAATGACTCTGTGGGCTGTGTTCACATGGAATGAACAGAATCTTCTGGTGCAACTGAACCGATCATTGACTGGGAATAGTTATGTTTGCCTGCTTGGAGAATATTTGCAGCCTTCGTGGACTTCCTGTTCCCAAACAACGAAGGAATTTTTATGGATTGCAATTCGCTGTGTAACTGTGCCACAATTGCTCGCTACTGCTTTGAAAAATAAACAATATTCTGAACAATTCGAGTGAATGATTTGGCCATCCAAATCGCCCGTCATGAATCCCATCGAACATTTATGGGATGTAATTGAGAGGTCGTGCACAAAACCCTGACTGGCAACACTCCGCAATGGTGGACAGCTATAAAGGCAGAATGGCTCAATATTTTTGCAGGGGCCTTCCAGCGACTTGTTGAGTCCATGCCACATCGAACTGATGCACAACGCTACGCAAAACGAGGTCCGACACGATATTGTGAGGTATCCCATGACTTTTGTCACCACAGTGCATATCTGTATCTACTCTATATCATCAAAAACACCCAGAAACCTACTAGTGGACATTAACATGCGACATGTTCACCATCGCCCTTTATGACAGCTTGAAATCTACATCTACATCTACGTGACTAGTCTGCAATTCACATTTAAGTGCTTGGCAGAGAGTTCATCGAATCACAATCATACTATCTCTCTACCATTCCACTCCCTAACAGCGCGCGGGAAAAACGAACACCTAAACCTTTCTGTTCGAGCTCTGATTTCTCGTATTTTATTTTGATGATCATTCCTACCTATGTAGGTTGGGCTTAACAAAATATTTTCGCATTCGGAAGAGAAAGTTGGCGACTGAAATTTCGTAAAAAGATCTCGCCGCGACGAAAAACGTCTTTGCTGTAATGACTTCCACCCCAATTCGCGTATCATATCTGCCACACTCTCTCCCCTATTACGTGATAATACAATACGAGCTGCCATTTTTTGCACCCTTTCAATGTCCTCCATCAATCCCACCTGGTAAGGATCCCACACCGCTCAGCAATATTCTAACAGAGGGCGAAGGAGTGTAGTGTAAGCTGTCTCTTTAGTGGACTTGTTGCATCTTCTAAGTGTCCTGCCAATGAAACGCAACCTTTGGCTCGCCTTCCCCACAATATTATCTATGTGGTCATTCCAACTGAAGTTGTTCGTAATTTTAACACCCAGGTACTTAGTTGAATTGACAGCCTTGAGAATTGTACTATTTATCGAGTAATCGAATTCCAAATCTGCTGGTGACACTTTCAATGGGATGTCTGAATGTCTGCTAAGGAACGGTAGCTCTTTCTTCGTCAAGAGCTAAAACTACTGAAGGTTTTCATATGGACTGCTAGGGTGTGGAGCGAAAATGGATATCCAGATTTATGCCAAAAGTTTTCCATTGGGTTTGGGTCGTGAAACTTGGCATGCCAGTCCATTTCAAGAATGTTATTGTCCACTAACTATTTCCTCACAAATGCTGCTTTTTGACATGATGATTAGTAGGGCTTTGGCGGTATGAACGCATTTTGTTAATGAAGTTTGCCTACAACAGGGGTAAGTATACAATCAGAGGCAAACCTATTGTTCTCCTTTGATTGAGATGTCCTGACCCAGCTATTCTTTTAAGAGGATTATTACCCCCTGGAGATAATCTGTCCTTCTGACAAACTTCTCCCTCCCCTCCCTCTACACTTCATCCTCCCAACCCTTCAGCATACCTCCAGCCCGCCCCCTTCCCCCTCACTGATGAAGGTATACTTTCAAAGCTGAGTTATTCCAATAGCCCCATCCCCTTCTATCAATTTGATTGACTAATTGATTAAATTGATAAATTAATTAACCCCTCCTCCCACTGGTAGATACTGAAAACCTCCCCTCCCACTCCCTCCCCCCTGGAAACTTGCCGATCTGCGCTGGAGAGAGAGGATCTCACAGGAAATTCAATTACATAGCAGAGGCTACATTGATTATTTATGAAAGATTCAATTTGCAAGGGTTAGATCTCTCTTGCTCATCGTTCTCTGCTGCCTGGGAAGATGCAGGTCACATAAAATTTATGGAAAAGAAGTAATTAAATAGATCGTTTTTTTCTGATCATGCAAGGAATACCGTTCTGAAACACCCATCACACGTAATCACACTATTAAAAATCTTGCAATTGCAAAGCTCGCACTGTCTGCCATCAGCCATCCACTGGCCCGCACAGAGCATTGGCTTGCACCACCACACATGTAGGCCACTCGGGGTATTGCAAAGGCACATGTTTCTCAGCAGCTGTGCCATGTGTCGGTGTACAAGAGGTGTTCTTGGGTCCTATGACTGACAGTCCAGATGTCACACTAATACCCAAACAAAACTGGTTTTCTGCTGTATTTGAAAGGATGAGGGGGAGGAAGGATCTTCTCCTTGTGATAGGATAGAGACATCAACAAATGCCACTGCAAGACAGTCAACATCGATGTATTGAGAAGCACTAAACACGACACACTTAAACCAAGATCCAGTCATAGCAGTAGTTGCCACGGAGGGCATCTGGGGATGATTAGAGTGGTAGGAATTCGGATGCTATCAATATGTCCAGCACAAACACCCACCATTTTCAATTTTCTCTCACACAACACACACAAGTCTTCTTCTGTCGCACTCACCCAGCACACTGGTCACTTCACCAGCCTTCACTGTCACAGGCAAGGTCGGTCAGGTCAGCGCATTTTTTGTACCCATCATAGGCTGAGTTAATCTGTAACTTCCGGTTGCTGACTCCTCATGACTACTGCTGCAGCCAGCAATGGTGCAGTTCGAAAGAAGCAGCCACAGCTTGGATGTATAGTTCTAAACAATTCCACCCAGACATACATCCACCATTTTAAAAAAAACCACTTTATCCAAAATGAAGCAGCAATGTTTTTAACCATAAACCTCGATTTTATCACGTGAAATTCAAATTTCCCCCTTTTATAAAAGTCATGTTCAAAGACAGAGGAAATCGACACATACACAATTTTTCACATCACTGAAGTATCGTTACTTGTTGTGAAAATCCTGTAAAAGTATGGCGTTGGCTGCATTTCCTCTAAGTATTTTCTCATCAAGTAGGAAAAAATTTTTTCTTACCAGTTACATCTTGCATCACAGGACTAGAATCTGAAACTCATTTTGGCTCATGACATAGTGCTAGGATCTACCAATGTTACAGGATGACTCCTCACTTTTGAGCTCTCTGTTAAAATAACCAAATGTCTCATAGTTGTCTCTCCCTGTGTAGGTGGATGATCGAAATATTGTTAAAAGATATTGCCACTGCAAAAAAAAGCGCCAAGTCAAGAATTATTTTCATGGTGTCCTAGCCATCACTTCCATCCACAAGGTGGCATGTCACTGATATCAGTTTGATTCGCTAGTTAATTAAATTGATCATGAGACTCACTGTGCATGGCGAGTAATTTTTCTTTTTCAGCAATCACTACCTCTCCAGGTAGTTTGAATGGGCACCCTGAATGGAAGATATTGTTCTTTTCAGGGAACATTATTGAGAACCGACATTTGAAACTGACCACAGAAGGATTCTATTGCTGGCAACATAAATTTTGCCTAAGGGTGGGGCTATTAAAAACACAATCACAATGACATCACCCTGCATAAAAAGAGGTCTACTTTCCACAGGCACACTCAACAATCTCTAATAGCACTATGCTTCCAAGTAGAAATACTGTCTGCAGTTTGGAATCAAGTCTATCCATTCAGCCATATACTTGCAATGGATCCTGTGGAGACGTCTAATGACGATTACAGCCACTGGTGAATAATATTCATGCCACTATCAGATCTCAAAAACAGTAACCCTTTTTTGGACCTATCCACAACAGCAAAAACTCTAATGCAGTTTTTCAGACAGTCTCTCTGAATCTTGTAATTGCTCCTTAGTCTCTGCCCTGTCCTCCCTGCAGCGTGTCCCAATTTAATTCAGAATTGAATGGACGTCAGAGGGCGCTATATCTAATATGTTTTTGATCCCATGGAGAGCTAAGTTAATGTTACAGAGCTGTGTTTTGAGCACTCATTGGAAATGGGAACATGTTGTCATAGCTCTGCCAGCACCAAACGAAACTTCCTCTATGGTGCAACATAAGATAGTAGGAAAGACAATACGAGCAATTATGGGAAATGGAAGAAGGAAGAGGATTTTGATACTGCATTTCGATGTGTCTCCAAACACATACAAGTACTGCAATGCGAAGGAGATATGAATTTCTCAGGGTGCCTTCATGTCTATCACCCAAACAGTCTCTCCCAGTTCATTATTTTGTACCATCCAACAGAGAAAAACTATGAACTATAAAAACTCCACTAATATCACCCAGTAGAGAACTCAATAAAATATTACCATGTCCCTATCTTCTGATACATCGAAAACAAATACCATTTGCATGCTGGCATAGAGCGATCCTATTAAATATGCAAGCATTGGTTCATTTCAGCAGGAGACTCATGAGTGAAGTCGCTTCCATAGACTAGTGTAAAGTTCCGTCACAAATGCTGTAGAAGGACCATACCCTATAGAGTGTCCTTTACAAGAGAGTGCCCATAAGTAGTTGTCTGATACATTGATTTTTTCTGCTGTAACACATCCAAGCAGTGTATGACTGCAGATAAATACAAGGCCATACATTTTGCTTTTTCCACCGTGATTTTGAGATCTGTGGCATGTTCTAAAGTGACATTAATACATCTCCATTCATTGGCTCTCCCAGAAAACTGGACATTTGCACAGTGTAAATCATGCTGCTGGTGCTTCCACAACACATACCGGATGAACTCCAGTAATAAATATAGACTTTGAACAGAAGTCTGTAGCTAAGGTAGAATTTTAAAAATTTTTAGGTGTGTCCAGTGATGAGAGGTTAAACTGGAAGCAACACATTGATGGTCTGCTGAAACGTCTGAGTTCGGCTACGTATGCTATTAGGGTTATTGCAAATTTTGGTGATAAGAATCTCAGTAAATTAGCTTACTTTGCCTACTTTCATTCACTGCTTTCGTATGGTATCATACTCTGGGGTAATTCATCGTTGAGTAGAAAAGTATTCATTGCTCAAAAACGTGTAATCAGAATAATTGCTGGAGCCCACCCACGGTCATCTTGCAGACATCTGTTTAAGGATCTAGAGATCCTCACAGTATACATATTCACTTATGAAATTTGTTGTTAATAATCCAGCCCATTTCAAAATTAATAGCAGTGTGCATAGCTATAACACCAGGAGAAAGGATGATCTTCACTATGCAGGGTTAAATCTGACTTTGGCACAGAAGGGGGTAAATTATGCTGCCACAAAAGTCTGTGGTAACCTACCAAACAGCATCAAAAGCCTGACAGATAGTCAACCAACATTTAAAAATAAATTAAAAGAATTTCTAGATGACAACTCCTTCTACTCATTGTCTGAACTTTTAGATATAAATTAAGGGAGGGAAAAAAACTAACTTAAGCATTAGTGTCATGCAATATTTTGTGTAATGTAATATCTTGTACAGACATCTTTCATTAACCTGACACGTTCCACATCATTACGAAGTGTCGTATTCATGATCTATGGAACAAGTATTAATCTAATCTAATCTAATCTAAAGACAGAAGTGGTGTTTCTTATTGACAAACAAAAGTGGAAAACATCATAACATATGGAAACTGGACAAGTTTTGCGGTATTGTGCAGTGTTTCCAAACAGCTGTCTGAGGGTGTGATGAGCTCTAAATGTAAAGTCATCTTTCACAGTGATGAGGTAGCAGATGTCTGGGTATTCCATTTCGATTGATCCTTTACATTGCAGTCATGTACACGATCACTGTTTCGGTGCACACCATCCTCAGAGGGCGTTTCGCACAACTAAGACTCTCTCTCCATCTTAAACAAGTCATACAATGATACCGGTCAATCATTATGTGGTATTCAATAGCATACCAGGGGGCAGATGGGAAGGAAAAGACATCATTGATGTACTGTTATAAGCACCACAGTTACAGTGAGATCAATTTTAGCAAATTTTACCAGTTTTACCATAATTTCAACACCGACTAATGATGTGGCAGCATACTTCCTAATTTCTTATCATCACTGGACCACCCCTCCACTACTTTGCGAGTACAAAAGACTAGACTACGAGTGTAGATAGATGACTGTGTAGTAGGTTCATTCATTATTAATCCTCGAACACACACACACACACACACACATACACACACACACACACACACACACACACACACACACACACACACACACACACACACACACAAATATACTAGGGTTAGAACTTAAATAGTGGCAACTATTTATTTACAGCTCGTAAAAAATAGATAATTTGTATCAAAGCAGTGCCAGTTGTGTTGACAGTTCGAGCTGCGCCATCTGTTACCTGACGAATTTGTAGCAGTTCTGAAGCGAATGGCGTGAAGTGTTTCCTTCAGTTTAGACATCGAGTAGAGCTCACGAGGGCTGAAGTCAGGTGAGTGTAGTAGGTGGTACAGCACTTAGCAGCCCCATGGTTTATGAATGTTAATCTACATTCAGATCCGATGACGGCACCTTTAGTGTGTTGAAACCGGTTATCCAGTAAACAGTATTTAAGCGATCTTGCCTTTTGAATTATTTCTAATGTGGAAATGTATGGTGAAACGTGTTGTACAAGTAAGTTAATGCATTACGAAGCTCTAATTTCATAGTAATCAACCGCAGTAGGAACAAGTCGTCGCCGGAAACAAAGCCGAGTCGCATGCAACGAAACAATCTACCATCTCGGGTTAGAGGGTTACTGTGACAGTAAATAAACACGTTTCAGTGCGAGGACACATACGAAGCGATTATCAGCGATTCGTCGGTTACACCACGTGTTTTTCCCCTTCATTCTGCAGCACAGCAGAAAAGCGCAGGAGCAACTGTAGCAAAGCCCCTACCAACGAAAATGATCACTTATTGAATTGTCCAGAGATGCTGAGATTTCCTGACAGACCGTGATGGACGTGGCGTGACAGCAGCGACAGGGGCTAACTGTTGCAGCGAGGTACCGTACTGTTCTCGTTGCCTCTGACTGCAACGTATCTGCTGCCGACTGTGGACGCTGGAAATAAAATACCGGTGACGAGTATGGTGAAACGGGAAATCGGCTCGCTCTTATTAAAATCAAATTAACGCAATGTGTATACTCCCAGTTCACATTTGAACTCATTTCAGCGTGTAAAAGCGATAAATGAGGCAGCTTGTTTGGTGATTTTGTAAATGCTGGCCAAATCACAGAGTGATGGAGCAGAGTCACACTTCAGACTCGTAGACTGGGAACACGATTCTAGGGTAGCTTTTAAATCTTTTCGTGTCCATAGCATCATTCTTATTTTTTCTAACGATCTTTGTGTGAAAAATTATGACATCAATTCTTACAAATTTGTGAGCAAACTAGTACAAGTTCTGACGGGAAGAGCTCTTTCCAAGAGATCATTTCGTATAAGGAGATACATAAGAACATTAATGTTTAAAATGGAATCGGTTGCACACTTTATACAGTGTGACTCACCTGCCCCTACCGATGTCGTTTTATGCAATCTGTTATGTTATAGCTGGCCTGCATAAACCAAGCGCGAGATTTTCATATTCTCTCGCACGCTACACACAGACTATCAATCATACAGAAATATGATCAGGGCATTTTTATACGAAAATTTTTACTGGGATACGTTTTCGCTAGAGACCGTAGTTTTCGAGATATCCAAGAACAACGCACAAAAGTGAGTTTTAAACACACCCATTCTCACGCGCAGCGCCCACTGGTCAGGGTTTCTAGTAAGTTGTTCATGGCAGCGATCCTAGCACTGCACAAAAATTTGCGACTGCACAAACTAATTTCCGCATGCGAACTTTTTTGATCTTTACTGACTGGCCTTATTACGCCACCGGCTTAGGCGAACACTTACAATTTGTAAAATTGACTTTTGTGTAAATTTTACGCAGCGGTTCTGTGAATTTTAACAGCATAAAATAAAAAAATACATCGTTGTATTCATCAGGCTATGTGACTAAGAAGTACTATGCTTGTAGTGATTAAGACTGAATCGAATTGGCAATGTAATTACATTTAGCGTATCGTATACAAAAATCGTTTTTCTTTCATTGCCCTCAGGGGTATGTTTAAATTAATAATTTTAACGAAGTAGCTGACTATACTACTAGCGTAACAGCCTAAACAGAACAGACCAAAAAGGTCGAATATCGGGAACAGTTCACACAACTGGAGTCCTACGAACAACATATGAAGGGCTTATTTCAATAGTGGTACAAGTCCATTACCTCCACTTTTATGCCTATAATGCTTCTGCTATTATTGTTCCAAACAAACAGAAAGAAAGGTTCATCTCTAGCAAGAAGCCATATGCTTGAAAATTTCTGGTATCTCAACTGTAGATTTATCAACGCTCATCTAACTTTAGGACTCCGTATCTCAGAATGAACAAAAGTGGACTTGTACCACTATTGAAATAAGCCCTTCATATTAGAAACCCTGACCAGGGAGGAATGAGTGTGGGGATGTAGTTGCGTTTGAAGGTCACTTTTGCACATTATCTTGAATAATCCGAAAGCCATTGCCTTCAGCCTAAACGTATGTCACTACAAAACTTTACTCTACTCCTGGCCATTAAAATTGCTACACCAAGAAGAAATGCAGATAATAAACAGGTATTCATTGGACAATTATATTATACTAGAACTGACATGTGATTACACTTTCACGCAATTCGGGTGCAAAGATCCTGAGAAATCAGTACCCAGAACAACCACTTCCGGCCGTAATAACGGCCTTTATACGCCTGGGCATTGAGTCAAACAGAGCTTGGATGGCGTGTACAGGTACGATTGTCCATGTAGCTTCAACATGATACCACAGTTCATCAAGAGTAGTGATTGGCGTATTGTGACGAGCCAGTTGCTTGGCCACCATTGACCAGACGTTTTCAATTGGTGAGAGATCTGGGGAATGTGCTGGCCAGGGCAGCAGTCGAACATTTTCTGTATCCAGAAAGGCCCGTACAGAACCTGCAACATGCGGTCGTGCATTATCCTGCTGAAATGTAGGGTTTCACAGGGATCGAATGAAGGGTAGAGTCACGGGTCGTAACACATCTGAAATGTAACGTTCACTGTTCAATGTGCCGTCAATGCGAACAAGAGGTGACCGAGACGTGTAACCAGTGGCACCCCGTACCATCACGCCGGGTGATACGCCAGCATGACGATGACGAATACACGCTTCCAACGCGCGTTCACCGCGATGTCGCCAAACACGGATGCGACCTTCATGATGCTGTAAACAGAACCTGCATTCATCCGGAAAAAATGACGTTTTGCCATTCGTGCACCCAGGTTCGTCGTTTAGTACAGCATCGCAAACGTCCCCCATCTGTTGACTGAGGGATCGAGACGCGGCTGCACGATCCGTTACAGCCATGCGGATAAGATGCCTGTCATCTCGACTGATAGTGACACGAGGCCGTTGGAATCCAGCACGGCGTTCCGTATTACCCTCCTAAACCCAACGATTCCATATTGTGGTAACAGTCATTGGATCTCGACCAACCCGAGCAGCAATGTCGCGATACGATAAACCGCAATCGCCATAGGCTACAATCTGACCTTTATCAAAGTCGGAAACGTGATGGTACGCATTTCTCCTCCTTACACGAGGCATCACACCAACGTTTCACCAGGCAAACGCCGGTCAACTGCTGTTTGTGTATGAGAAATCGGTTGGAAACTTTGCTCATGTGAGCACGTTGTAAGTGTCGCCACCGGCGCCGACCTTGTGTGAATGCTCTGAAAAGCTAATCATTTGCATATCACAGCATCTTCTTCGTGCCGGTTAAATTTCGCGTCTGTAGCACGTCATCTTGGTGGTGTAGCAATTTTAATGGCCACTAGTGTACATTAAATTCCCTATAGAAAGGGCCTGCTCATTTTTTCTGTAGGAGTAATAGTGCGAGACAATATGACAATCTCGCTTGTAGCTTATGACGGCGAGCGGGTTGGATAAAACGACAGTGGTAGAGGCAGCTGAATCACTCAGCATGTCCAGCGTCGCACGTGTTACCAACTGATCTGAAAAATACGCACTTAGGAAAAAATCTCGTGTATCAGTAAAAGATCTTCATCTCTCACATAGTACAGTTGAAACCTGGCAACAAATAACTGTTCTGAAACTGGAAACATGTTATTTCAAGTGAATTTCGTAATTCTGAAAATAGAATGTAAATGTATAAATTGTCTATTTTGTGAAACTTCAGTTTCTTCCAAAGACTAAGCTTTTCAAAGAACTTGGGTGAATGCAGCCTTGGAACGTTTTTGACAAGGCCAGTATTTAGACAGGTGAACGCTCTGTTATTCTTAAAGCACAAACACAACGACAGCGCTGTTGATGTGATGCCCTCTCCTCGGCTAAACAACAGGGGGTCAAAGTAAATCTCTCTTACTCACCCTTTGGTAGTCAATATTCAGTATCGATAACTTCTGACGTTGGTCATCCCTGGTCGTGTGGTGGCGGTATTTTTTACGGTGTGTTTCTTGGCTTTCTCCATACGCCTTTTTATGGTTGTTAGTCGTCATAGTCCCGCCTAACCAGAGCGCAACTGAGGCGGAAGGTGGGGACCAGCCCGGTATTCACCTAGCGGGATGTGGGAAACCGCCTAAAAACCACATCCAGGTTGGCCTGTACACTGGCCCATGACGTTAATCCACCGGGCGGATTCGGTCCGGGGCCGGCGCGCCTACCCGCGTCCAGGAAGCAGCGCGTTAGCGCTCTCGGATACCCTGGCGCGTCAGCTAAAGAAACTGGCACATCTAATATCTTGTAGGGGCCCAGCGAGCACGCAGAAGTCCCGGAACACGACGTGGCAAGGACTCGACTAATGTCTGAAGCAGTGCTGGAGGAAACTGACATCATGAATCGTGCAAAACTGTCCATAAATTCGTAAGAGTACGAGGGGGTGGAGATATCTTCCCAACAGCACTTTTGCAAGGCATCCCAGATATGCTCAATAATTGTCATGCCTGGGGAGTCTCGTGACCAGCGGGAGTGTTTAAACTCAGAAGAGTTTTCCTGAAGCCACTCTGTAGCAGTTCTGGATGTGTGGGGTATCTCATTGTTCTGCTGGAATTGCCCAAGTCAGTCGGAATGCTCAATGGACGTGAATGATTGCATGTGATCTGACAGAGTGCTTACTTACGTGTCACTTACCAAAATCGTATCTAGACGTATAAGTAGTCCCTTATCACTCTAACTGCACACGCCCCACACCATTACAGACCCTCCACCAGCTTGAACAGTCCCCGGCTGACACACAAGGTCCATGGATTCATGAGGTTGTTTCCACATCCGTATACGTCCATCTGCTCGATACAATTTGAAACGAGACTCGTCCCACGAGGTGACATGTTTCCAGTCATCAACAGTCTAGTGTCGGTAGTGGCGGATCTAGGCGAGGCGTAAACCTTTGTGTCGTGCAGTCATCAATGATACACGTCTGGGCCTTCGCTCCGAAAGCCCATATAGATGATGTTTCGTTGAATAGTTCGCATGCTGACACTTGTTGATGGCCCAGCACTGAAATCTGCAGCCATCTGCGGAAGGGTTCTACTTCTGTCACATTGAACGATTCTCTTCAGTCGTCTCTGGTCCTGTTCTTGCAGGATCTTTTTCCGGCCGCAGTGATATCGAAGATCTGATGTTTAACCGGATTCCTGATATTCACGATACACTCGTGAAATGGTCGTTCGGGAAAATCCTTACTTCATCGGTAGCTCGGAGATGCTGTGTCCCATCGCTCATTCGCTGACTGTAACACCACGTTCAAACTCAGATATTGATAACCTGCCATTGTAGCAGCAGGAACGGATCTAACAACTGCTCCAGAGACTAGTTTTATTTTGCCTGTTTACATATAGCTGTATTTGAATACGCATGCCTATACCAGTTTCTTTGGAGCTTCAGTGTATTTGTCTCTTGAAAAGACGGGGTGCCATCCTATCGAGGTACCGAAGGTTGTTAAACACGACAGCCGGCTCCATTCCCGTAAGTGGTTTAAACATTTTATACGCCCTGAGAATCGAAAGTTTCACAACATTACACAGGGTGGCTGAAGGGAGGAAGATATCCGAAGCTGATTTGCTCAGGGAGCAACATGCAATTGCCCATACTGTCCGAAGACGTTCCTCTCCACATACAACGAAAGTTGATGTTCCGACAGGGAGACTTACTTCCAGATCGTCCTTCTGGACAGTAATGAATACTTTTGTGAGGGGTTTCATGAAAGAGCGCATCTATCAGGCACCATTCTAACTCAACCAATCATGGATAGGAGTCAAAAATTGAATAGCTTTAGCTCTTCAGCTGAAATCTTTATTTTCAGTTAACTGAACTTAATAATCAATTAACCCAGGCATAATTATTTTAAATTGAAACACCTCCGATTAAAACTTTGAACATAGCTGCTAAGGTTCAGTGACCGTGTCGGAATTATATTGTAACAACTAAGTCATCGGTCACAAATATTAAGTCAAAATTTACCTGGTTTCGACGCTACTATGAGCGTCGTCTTCAGAATTAGACTAACTGTACTAAAATATTAGGTATGTAGTACATTAATAAAATTAAAGTTTGTACTGACTCGAAAAGATCTAAGCCGGAAAGGCGATGTCATGAACACTTGTGAGATGGCGAGCCGCTAAGGGCTGCTCTTACTGTGAACAAGGGTTGCAACAAGTATTTTCGAGTCAGTGTAAACGTTAATTTTATTAATGTACTATATACCTAATGTTTTAGTACAGTTAGTCTAATTCTGAAGACGACGCTCATAGTAGCGTCGAAACCAGGTAAATTTTGACTTAATATTTGTGACCGAGGGCTTATTTGTTACAATATAATACCTCCGATTAAATTATGGTTCTGTTAGCGGTCGAATAACGTAACAGCTTAACACCTATTTTAATAAAACGTGACATAATGGAAGAGCGTTAATCAGTTTTGACTGCTGCTCAGTGATGCTGTATACAAAAAACACGAGTCTTACATTAATCAAGGTTGCAAAAGTTTGCTCTAAATAAAGTTGTATATTTCCGTTAAATACATATGGAGACAGTGTGTAGCTTTTTTAAATGGCCTTCGCAAATAAATAAATAAATATGCGCCCCGTCTCTGTACGGCAAATATACCGTAGGGATGTATGATTATATCTCAGCTGACATAAAAATTGAAGAACAATATCAGAAATTATCTTATGTACCTCTTTTGTCTTTTTTTCACCAATCCCTCTGTCTGTCGGTCTTCTGAGCTGGTGCGAGAAAGACGTATGTAATCGAGTGGTCTCAGTATTGTGTTAAGTAAACGTTATAATATGAGTTGTTTTTCATTCTACTAGCGAGCTACCTCGTAAATTCCTTCTTCCGATGCGACAAGGATTCGCAAATTTTAAAAGTCAACTCTGAGAAAGAATAGCCGCCGCAGCCACACCGCCATTGTTGTCCGTCGTTGGGCAGAAAAGATAATTCACCAAGCCGCACGCTAGAACTACAAGATTAACATTTATTTAATGTTTTAGAACGCACATATGCCAACGCACGTTTCTGCGCAGACAATTTCTGGTGCGGCTTCCCGATAATTGATGCATATACCTCTCTCCCCAGCCAATATAGCAATCACTACCATTTTCATACATTTCTGTTCACACGTAAGTTCGACACACGTCAAATACATAGAAAATATAGTCACACGTTTTTATAACAATTTGCACACCTTATCACCACTGCAGTCCAATCGCTAGCGCGATAGACGTGAACGGGTAGTATTGGCACTCTATATTTATAATTATTTTTTGGTAAAAGTACTGTCACAGTTCTGTATATTTCTTATGGTTTACTGAGGGTCAACACACGACCCCACACACTCAGCCCGTACAATATTTCTCCTTCCGCTCCGTCGTTATAACAAAGACTCTTCACTGATTCAGCAGCAGCTAACAACCATATCACTAACGTAGCGCACACGGTGCTTGACTATCGATTCTTGGCCTATCCTCGATGTGTGCGAGTAAAATGTGCTAATCTTTGAGTACGGGAAGATGAACCCCTTACAAAATGCGCTCTCTTCTACGCGATTGTCGTTTGTCGCTGTTTGACTGTCCCTTTATGGCCGCAGCTCCCGGCGTTTCAGACCTGTGGTTAACTGGAAAATTTTGCTGCTTTTATATTCTTTACCCTGTTCTGTTTTTTTTATTATGTTGTTTTTCTAAAAGGTTTGCATCCTTTCTGGTAGGGTAAGCCATGATTCTAGTGCAAATCTATTGATTCCAAAGAGAGAACCATAGAGGAAAATATTAGTGAGATTTGGAGTTCGTGAGTCAGGCCTGGAAGTGTGCCCGCGTAGCCGTATATTTATGGTGAATGATCTCGAAAAGAAGGATATCCAAAGTCGAATACGCTCTGGCACGAATTTCCATTAGTCACGAAATATTCGTTACCTAGTGACCACAGTATTTGTGACCAGGTTTCATTGTTACTATTTCATGTCGTTACATATTCATTCCCACTGATCCCGCTTCAGTGAATTTAAGCTAATTATATACACGAAATAGGGCTAAACAAATGACTACCGCTCACATTAAATGGTTGTACACTACGCGCCACAGAAAACAAAAGTATATCAAAAAAAGTAAGCTATAAGGCAAAAAAAGTAGAAAACAAAAAGAATTATTCAGAAGAATGCCAGGGATACCGTAATTAATTCTTGTATTAGGCTATTTCATTTATGGTCATTTATCTAGCAGCGAAGAAAGTTACAACAAAAACTTTTTCACACAAAAGAATGTCAAAAACTATCACACCAGGGAAAATAATGATTTAATTCACCAGGTAATATGAATCCACAAGACAAGGTAAGAATTAAGAAACAGTAATGATGGCTAGGAAACTAATACAGCTGTCTGGTCGCTTTCTATGTAAGACTCGCAATTTTCGATTACGATACGAGATGGCGGCGCGTGCGCGTTCTCTTGGGGAACTGAGACTTTCCGACACTCAAAAGAAAGCGTCTGTGTTATTTGTACGGCTCATCCTGCTGACTATTCCTCACGCAATCCGCACATTCACGTCCCGGTTATTTTACTGTCTGCGGCCAGGCAGTCTTGATCCACCTGTCGATGTCGATCGATTGAATTTCCAGCTAAAACATGACCGCGAGTTTAAGGTTGCTGTCAGTTATTCGGGGGCTGATATTTTACCGAGGCACCATCTCACTGCCACATTTTTGTTAATGCGCGAGAGAGGGATTGATTGTATAGCGCCGGTTGAACGAGCTTCACCGCGAACTTCTAACAAGGCATATTGGTTTCATCTTAGTCTTCCTGTTCTAAAAATGGCGGTTGCGTCCTCTTGGTATCAGATGGTGCACGAGTTGTTATCCACCAATGAGTTCGCATTTCGTATTGGACTTAATTTCACAGATCAGTGCAGTCGCTGTCCTGCCACGGATACGCTACAGCATAGATTCACCTCTCATACTCACTAAGCGAACTGGCATTGGCTTAAAAAATAAGTAGCGTTTCTAATTCGATTCGTTCAGGCAGTTGATATCCTACTGCGTCCAACTCCTCCTACTCACAGACGGCAAAATCAAAAACCATCGAGTGTATGTTAGGCCATTGTGTTCATTACATTTTAAGTGGAGGGGCCGTTAGGGACCCACTCACCTCCCACCAATAAATCGCCAATACATGTTGGAAGTTTTTGCACCTGCCACGGTGTCGCGACTTATTCGCCAGTATGTTGAACCTTGTATTTTGCCTTCAAGGTATCGGTGGCCCTCCTTGTTCCACCCAGCCTGAAATGATACATAAAAAAGTATCAGCTCGTTTGACTGCGATGCAGCGTGCCTGATTTCAGTTCCCTGTCAGGTTGGAGATCTTCTCAGCTCGGGGACTGAGTGTTGTGTTATCCTCACCACAATTTCATCATCATCGACACGAAAGTCGCCCAGTGTGGCGTCAACTAACCAGATTTGCGACTCTGCGGTCGAAGTACCCCAAGGAGCCGTAGATGTTGTTGTTGTTGTCTTCAGTCCTGAAACTGGTTTGATGCAGCTCTCCATGCTACTCTATCCTGTGCAAGCTTCTTAATCTCCCAGTACCTACTGCAACCTACATCCTTCTGAATCTGCTTAGTTTATTCATCTCTTGGTCTCCCTCTACGATTTTTACCCTCCACACTGCCCTCCAATGCTAAATTTGTGATCCCTTGATGCCTCAGAACATGTCCTATTAACCGATCCCTTCTTCTAGTCAAGTTGTGCCACAAACTTCTCTTCTTCCCAATCCTATTCAATACCTCCTCATTAGTTACGTGATCTATCCACCTTATCTTCAGCATTCTTCTGTAGCACCACATTTCGAAAGCTTCTATTCTCTTCTTGTCCAAACTAGCTATCTTCCATGTTTCACTTGCATACATGGCTACACTCCAAACAAATACTTTCAGAAACAACTTCCTGATACATAAATCTATATTCGATGTTAACAAATTTCTCTTCTTCAGAAACGCTTTCCTGGCCATTGCCAGTCTACATTTTATATCCTCTCTACTTCGACCATCATCAGTTATTTTACTTCCTAAATAGCAAAAGTCCTTTACTACTTTAAGTGTCTCATTTCCTAATCTAATTCCCTCAGCATCACCCGATTTAATTTGACTACATTCCATTATCCTCGTTTTGCTTTTGTTAATCTTCATCTTATATCCTCCTTTCAAGACACTGTCCTTTCCGTTCAACTCCTCTTCCAATAAATTTCCATAAATTTCGACTTGATGCCTGTGTGTGTGCCGTTGAGATTAATGGCTCTTATCAGTAGGACGGACTGGCAGGCAGACAGACAGGCAGACGGACACCACCAGCGTGATTCTATAAGGATTCCGTTTTTACCCACTGAACTATGGAATCCTAAAAGTATTTAATGCGGTTTCATAAAAGGTCGATTTTATAAATATGAGGCTGCTATAGCGTCAAAAATTTGCAAAACACAATGTATTTTTCTTCTGTTTATTCAGTGATGATTCGACACGTGTGTGTCATCTTGTTTGTTTTGATTGCTGCTCGCCTGAAATTACTTGAACTGTGAAAGTGGACTTGTACAGGTCGCATCGCATTTACTCTCTGCAATGCTTTGACAGCATCTCATTTGCAAAATAATGTACGGGTATTTAATTACTGTCAGTGACGTTTCGTCGATGAGAAACTATTTTTGTAATTACTATCTTAAAAGTAAGCACACCAAAGATGGACGACACACGCTACTACCATTCTCTGAAAGCGCTTTTCAGAATTAATAACCGTTTAAGCAAATTCTTCTGACCACTTCGCAGATGAGATGCTGTCAAACCTGCACAACCACATCCACAATTAACTTAATTTTAGATGAGCAATCAAAACAAACTAAAAAACGCACTTGTTATAGTTTTAAGTCCTACTGCAATAAAACCATGAACTTTATATGATATTTTTACAAAAATAAATCGAGACCCATAGAAGATGACACATGTGTTGAAACATGTTTCGGAGCACAAAAAAAAAAGAGATAAAGGGGAGGGGGACACAATATTTTGCAGAAGGCAGAGTTTAAAAAATCCAAATTAAATTCGCGAACACAGGAGAAACGTCCACAGAATCTTCCATCCCCAGCATTATAGTAACTTGCGTACTTCGGGTAATTAGCCACATTCTCCACTGTAACATAGCGAAAGCGTCACGTCGATACACGAACTCGCTGAGGACATATTTTCCTGTGAACTGTCGCAGGTGCCTCACGATGTACATCCTGCAATTCTGCTACACAGTGACTGGAGAAGGGTAATTTGTACGGATATTAACTATATCATTTTCACATGCGAAGGAAAAATGACTGTCTATGTGCCTCTGTACACACCCTACTTACTGTAGTCGCACTATTCCTATATGAGACATATGATGCTGCCGCAGAATTATCGCGTAATCAACCTCGCATACTTATACTCTAAATTTAGCCAAGAGGATTTTGAGAGACTGGCATCTGTCCCTCCAGTCATTTAATTTTAGTTTCAGGGCACAACTGTCAGAATAACAATTCAGAATTTGCACACAGTAATGGAAGAAAATATTTTAAGTCGTCCGAATTTCTCCGTATCATTTGTATTCATAGATACGGTTTGCGTAAGGGAGTTGAATGTATCGTGCAAAGCGAATGAGATGAAAGGCTCATAGAGAACCTTACAATAGCCGAGGAGAAAGCAATAACACTGACAGATCAAATAAACCAGTCTTGTGTTGTTACGAAAAGTTTCTACATGTTATGTCAGAAGATATCTGGTAAAGCCCATCTCTAAACTAGTTGAAAATAAGTGCTCGATTGCTTACTCCAGGGTATAACTTAAAATACATCACTTTAGCAGCAGTCGAATGTCTCTACCAAAGTAGTCTGATATCCTGTGATGTGTGATGTAATGAGACTGATACAGTGCGACCTATGCAAATCTCCACAATGCGGAGTTGCAGATAAGATTAATGAAACATTCCCCTCCAAAGCCTGTTACATAACTGTGAACTACGTATACTATTCCTGTCTTCCACTGAATGTCAATACAATGCGCAATACTCACAGAGACCTGGGAGTCTACAGGGTGATTATAATTAACCTTTCGCTAAAACTATTTACCCAACTTTGTAGGAATGATATAAAGACTTTGCGATGTTGGATGCGTTGTTGACAGCGTTAGTGTCAAGACTTGCCAATAAAGCGTTGGTACTGGTACGGCGACGTAGGAGTGAAACACAAATCTCAGTGCGTTTTATCAAAACAACTGTAATAGTGGCGCTGCTTTTCCCGAGTATCGACACGTTAAAGGAATACGAAGAGATTCTCTTTCCGCACTGGTGTTGAAGAGCATGATTCAGAAGTTCGAATTAACTGGCGATTTGGGAATCTCTCCTAGGAGAGGCCGACAGCCAATTGCGCAACAAATTGTTGAAGAAACTATTCTTGCTATGGCTGAAATTGCAGGACGCAACGTGAAACCTTCAAGAAGTGCACGAATCGAGTCACGACAGCTGAACATTTCATGGTCTACCTTTCTAAAACAATTGTGAAATGGTATCTTTAGTGTGGTTCTAGGCTGTCGTCGTCGCAGATGGCCATCACAACACTTGTAACCTGGATCATAAACATGGTATGCAATTAACTAACGTCACGCTCTCGTGTTGAAATTAAAATGTGTTTCTCTCAAAGGTATGTCCGTTATTAGTCTACCGTATGTTCTTATGAACGTTTACACAAACTTTCGTTATCTTACGATAACTCGTTTTTCATGCCTGCCCTCTCAATCAGCCGAAATTTAGTAATACCAATCCTGTATACTTGATCCACTTAATAAACACCTATAGACGATTACACGATGTCGTATCTTGGGTTTCCTAGGGAATGTATTATAGGCCCTCTTCTACATTTAGTTACATACTCGTGCATCATTTAGGGTGATCAAAGATGTGTGCTCGCCTAACAGAAGATCATAAATAGCAACGAATCGCCATCTATGCAAATATCTTGCGCGTCAGGAGGCTTATCGTGACAATTTTTTTGTCGAAGATAATCACAGGCGATGAAACATGGATGTTATCACTTCGAACCGGAAACTCAGCATCGATTCATGTGGTAACGCCACGCCACCTCCCCTCCGAAAAAAAAGTTCAAAACCGCACCCTAAAACAGTGTGGATATGGTATCGATAGATTCAGTAAAATTTTCTAGGTCGTTTTTAGAATCTGTTCAAACTGTTCACATAATACGTCGACAGATAACATCTGTAGATACCATATAAGGTTTATATACAACAAATATAATACAGGTGTAAGTAGGCTGTTTAGGTTTTTTATTGGTAACGCCGCCGCCACGTAGCGCTCTGTATAAAAATCACTGGCTGTGCCGTGTGCAGTCTGTGGCTGGTTTGCATTGTTGTCTGCCATTGTAGTGTCGGGCAGCGGCAGCTGGATGCTAACAGCGCGTAGCATTGGCAGTTGGAGGTGAGCCGCCAGCAGTGGTGGACGTGGGGAGAGAGATAGCGGAGTTTTGAAATTTGTAAGAATTGGTGTCATGAACTGATATATATATATATATAATGACTATTAAGGTAAATACATTGTTTATTCTGTATTAAAATCTTTCATTTGCTAACTATGCCTATCAGTAGTTAGTGCCTTCAGTAGTTTGAATCTTTTATTTAGCTGACAGTAGTGGCGCTCGCTGTATTGCAATAGCTTGAGTAACGAAGATTTTTTTGAGGTAAGTGACTTGTGAAACGTATAGGTTAATGTTAGTCAGGGCCATTCTTTTGTAGGGATTTTTGAAAGTCAGATTGTGTTGCGCAAAAAATATTGTGTGTCAGTTTAAGCACAGTCGAGTATAAATTTTTCTAAGGGGACGTTTCATATGGCGACTCTGCCAGGATACCTCACTGGAATCTTCTGATTTTTTACTTGTATTTTGTGTAATAAGTGTAGACTTCGTTTATTGCTAGCGCGTAATTGTAGAGAAAATCTCCTTTGTAGTTGTAGTCTTTCATTGTTGTACAGTAAAACAGTTGTGGCATGCATGTAGATTTGCACCAAGTATTTCGCAGCTGTGCTTGCAATTAACTAGATATTATTTTCAGTGCTATGTTAATGTGTTCTCTTATTTTTGCTCTTCAAATTGTGTTTTTCTGTGTTGTCGTGTGAAATATTGTGACAATAATGGCGTGTGAACAACGTAATACTAGCCTCCAAAGTAAACTGAGAAATGACAGTGAAGACGAAAGCAGTATGTTAGCGCCACCATGTAATGAATTAACTAATTTTCAAAGTAGTAATTTGGAAATAGTGCATAGGGAAATGGAGCGGGCTGCAAATAATTGTGTAGGCAGTGAAACAATTAGTGAACAGGGAAGCATTATCGATCGATCGGTCGGCAACAGCTCGCGTCAGGAATCTGAAACGACAGGACACAATCTAGGAAATACTGTACATTCAGGTTTTGCGTCCTCACCCTTTTCTCAAATAAGTCAAGACACATTTTCTGCTTGTCAAAATGTGAATGTTGCCAGATCAAATGCACTGCCGAGAAGCATAGAGGAACAGATTCCAGACACTAATACATTATTATTTCAATTAATGCAGCAAATGAAACAAAATCAGAGACAAACACAGCAACAGTTAGACACAATGGAACAAAATCTTCAAAAGTTAGACACAACGCTTGAACAAAATCAGAAACAAATGGGACAAAATCTTCAAAAGTTAGACACAATGGAAGAAAAGCTTCAAAAGTTAGACACCACACTTGAACAAACACGTGAAGATTTAACTAATGAGTTACATAACATCGAATCGAAATGTCAAAAAGTCTGTAATGACGTAAAAACACAAATTTGTCAGCATTTCCAACCTATTTTTTCGCGTCATGAAAATGCATTACAGAATCACGAAGCAGCCATAAAAGAACTGCAAACTATTGTTCATGAAAATCATGAGACCTTGCAAGCTAAAATTGACTCAGGTGCATCTACCGATTCGGTTACGCAACTTGCAAAAACTCAAGCGAACTTAAAGGACACAGTAGATACTCTGCAAATTGGTTCAGAAAGACACAAAGAGGAAATCATTTCACAGGTCTATTCTTACAACGCAAATCGTGACCAAAACAGACACCACCCATATGACAACCACTGGCGGAGTAATAATATTTACCGAGAAAGATCGCATTTCTGTAGTAATGAATATGACAGAGACAATCATAGAAACAGACAATATGGCAACCAGAACTATTATCATCACGGGAGACGGAATAACTTCAGACGCAACGGTCCAGCGCGCAGTTACGATTCAGGGAGAAATTCTCCACCACGTGACCGACAAGAAATTAATTACAGAAATTACCGACATGACGACAGACGATATGATCTTAACGACAGACCTGAATTGCATCAGAACTGGCGGGATTCAAACAGAGCAGGGCCCTCTCGGCAATGTGAATTTGTAGAAGTTAGGTCTCCTAATCCCAATAACGGCGCGCGCCAACAAAGAGACAGACAATGACTCGCATCGCAGGCAGCCACGTGCGCCGGCTGTATTCTTTACCGACGTTTACCGCATAATAATTGCGTTCAAGTTGAAACCCTGAGTACTATGAAGAATAAAGGATTGCACCATATTTCACATGTAAAACCGTTTATTGAAATATAATCTGCTTTTTAACTTTGTCTTTCCCATAAAACATTTCACTTCACATTTCTAGTATGCTTTGTCACACTGAGAAACTGTTAACATGCAACAATGTTTTGAAGTTAACTATCCAGTCTAGAACCTAGGGAACATTTTTAAACAGAAATTACGAATGCATTGTTATAGTGAACAGACGACACAGTGTTGTTATTTGTACATTCTTGCTTGTTAGTTGCACGATTACGTAACGACTATAAGGCTTACATACTTAGAACATACACTGTTAATGAGGTTTTAATGCAACATTTTGGTTTAGTTGAAAAGACATTCTTTATTTGAAGTACTTTCTGTGAGATTAAAGATGACTTAGCATTTGGTTTCTTTGATAGCTACACGATTATATCACGACGCTACTAATGTGTGACACAATTTACATTGTGCTTTTGCGGTGTATCTATTTTATATTTGCACAGTTTTTCTGAATTCTTCTGGAAAGGAAAACATGTTTTAGTAGTAACTTTGTGGTATAGCTACAATGAGACAGCCTTTTCTGTAGCACAACAATACGTTACAGTACAGAACTTACTTCATCACGGCAATAAGCGTAATAACTACGATATCTATACGCAAAGCATTTCACTTTTGTTTATCATGAGGTAAGTACATTGACTTCTGCAGAACTTAGCTTTCGAAGGACGATAAGTAAGACACTTCCACAGAGATTATCTTACAACAAGACGCACAGTTTAGCGCTACAGTACACGTATTTGAGTGATTAATTTTGTACTTAAAACATTTATTTTTAAAGATATTTGAAGTACAATGATACAAATGTTTTCCGTGATACATTTCATTCCATTGCTGTAATCTGTAACACCTGAGAATATAATTACATTAATCCTCAGGGGGGTACACGCCTATTTTGTGTACCATGTGTGTGGCAAGTACAAGGAGCCCTAGCTAATATGGTATTTGCTTATACAACTTTACACATCGGTACCATATTTCTCTAACACATAAATTGCACAGCTATCTGATCATTTAACAGAGGAACAAACTTTTTTTTTACTACATCAGTGACACATGTTTACGTAATTACACTGTTGGATAACTTCACACTTACGAAATTCTATTTTGTCTGTACTTTGTGAACTGTTCATACTTTTTCGGAACCATTGTGATACTATGAGAGCTTTGAATGGCGTATTTGGTATGGGATCATGATTTTTAAAGTACGTTTGAGGTAGATGACACTTTTGACATGAGCAGAGAATTCTTTTAGATTTTGAAATTATTGGAGGAAGCTACGACGATTTAGAGAGTTGACTGAGGTGTTATAATGTTATTATTACGAAGACTATGTGTATTGTACTGTTGTGGTATGTTTATGGTCAATAAGCTGATGCTATATGAGTTATTTGATTATGCTATGTATCTGTTATGATGAAATATTGAAGAAGTGTCGACGAATAAGGTAAGGAATAAAGAGTAGTGGTTAGGGACTCTGGTTTGTGAAAAAGGATGTTGGAAACCAAGAATCGTACTTTAAGAGTTATGAAATGTATGTAAATGCGTGAATGCGGACGAAAATTTTTGGACACTGCTATATCAATAGGATTTTGTTTCTACAGATTTGTAACGCAAATTCTTGACCTGTAAAATTTTTTATATGAGACTGCCACTGTAGCGGAAACTGGTGTCGCAAATTTTTCGACAAGACAGTTAAGTGTCCACCTGCACGTAATGCGTCGTGGGCACCCAGCTGCGCGACAACCACCTGACAAAAGAAAGCCATTAGTGTGTGCCTGTCAGAGGCACAGGTGAAAAAAAAGAGGCCGTTATCCTCGCTATCGACATTCCTTTGTAGAAAGCATCGCAAAAACGACACGCTCATTACTTGGAAAGATACTTTCTTACATCTGCACACCTGATAATGACAAGCGTCTTTCTACAAGAATTGAGAGAATTTCTACTAACTTATGAAATGCCACATCACTATTGAATGATATTTTTATGCTTTTTACATAAATGCTTATTTCATTTGATATCTGTTTTCCAGCTGTGTTGCAGCATTGGTTTTATAAAATAAAAGTAAACGCTTTTGCTAATGTGAAAACTTTCTGTCAACAGATCTGTTAAATAATAATTTTATGATCCACATTCTTCAAAAAAAAAAAAAAGGAGCACTTGGAAAGGAAAGAACAATAAGAAGGGACTAGTAACAGGAACTGCATACATAATTTTCTTTTCAAGTACTTGGTAATTTATTTCATAGAATAAGTTGTGGTCCACCACTTTAATTACATAGACATTAAAATGTGAATATACATTTCCCTTATCTGCGTTGTTGTACTATTTTTTTCTGCTTGTGGGTTTGTCATGTTTAGGTATAAGTTATTACATTTATTGCTGCTTCCTTTGCTTACTTGCATTTTTTTGTCATTGCTGTTTGTGTTAATTGTTTTGTGCTGCTGCATTGCCTCGTCCCTTAATTTAGCATCTGAGCTCAGTAGATTTAAGTTAGCTTAAGAGGGGGTAGACTATATAAGAAACTAACTATGATGAATTGGAAGAAAAGCATTGAGAAGCTATAAGAAAATGGTTTGGCCAAAAAAAGTAGTGTACACTGGAGAAAAACTATTTTTGAAAGAGGATGAGAACAGAGTACAGAAACCATGCTTGGATAGGACTTTTTTTTGGCTGGAGCAAATGTTGAAATAAGAGGGACGATCTATGGTATGAAGTTTTGGGTTGGACTGCAGTACCAAATGTTACCCTGAAAACAAATTCTGTCCTTTCCTTTTGTTTTATCCCACTATGTGTTTGTGTACCCTTGTGTATTTATTTTCTTCCTGTCTCTGTGTACTGTTTCATAGAATTTTTTCTGTTCTAATACTAAGCTACATTCACTATGATGAGGAATACTGTTATCCTCAAATATAATTTGCATTAATAACATGTTATTTACTTTGTAAAGATGTTTACACAGCATTTATTCTGTTTTGTTCTAATGCTCATGTGTGAAGTTGATGTTTCAAAAGTTATTCTGATCTTTTATGTTTGTACTTATGTCGTAATTTTTGTAACACTGATGTATTTGCTATTTCGATTCTTTTGTAAAGCATGTACTACTACAAATGTTATCTGTATTGTTATGTTCTTTAATGATATATTTTGTACCTTTGTTATCGTATTCTTATGTTATAAAATTGTAATTGACACCAGTTCATCAAATTAAGTAACTTGTAAATTACATTTCACTGCACACGTTTCTGTTGGTCATAGTATATGGACAATATGTGAGAAGTAGGGACTGATAGTGTTTGCACGTGTGTTAATAATTCAGCAAGGGACTGGATAACAGCATTGCTGGTTCTAAGGACATTTCAAACAAATTCTTTGTGATTGGACAAATGGTGGTTTATGGACTTGCTATATTCTTTGCAAGACTCTTCGAGGCTGATTGTGCACCTGCACATTCGCAACAGATGGCTGCTGGCCATCTCTACAAGGACTACAGTGGGTCTACACCTTTGATGACCCACCAATACCATTATTTCTACAAGGATTACAGTGGGTCTACACCTTTGATGAGTCACCAATACCATTATTTCTACTAGGACTGCAGTGGGTCTGCACCTCTGGTGGCCCACCAATAGTTATCTCTACCAGGACTACAGTGGGTTTGCTCTGTGATGACCTACCCACCAATATTCTTCAAAACTTCGACTGACTCTGCTGTGGGTTTGCTCTGTTGTGGCCCATTACCTGTCTGCATGTCAAGAGTCAGCACTGTCTTTCCGTTGGAGGGACAACACTACTTCTTCAAGACTGCATGGAAATCCACTACTTCTGTGTGCATTTTCTTTTACTACTCAGACTTTGAGAAAAACACTGCAATTATACTTTGATGAATGATCAGGACTGTCTTTATGGACTCTGAGAAAATTTTAGCTTTTGACCAACATTGTATCGATAAGTGCGTGCATTTCATTTCTTTGTTATTGCAATTATGAAAAAAATTTTCAAATCTGTATTGGCCACTGCCCAAAACAATTTGTAAATTTTTTTGTGGGGAGCATGGGGGCTATGTGAGTAGGCTGTTTAGGTTTTTTTATTGGTAACGCCGACGCCACGTAGCGCTCTGTATAAAAATCACTGGCTGTGCCGTGTGCAGTCTGTGGCTGGTTTGCATTGTTGTCTGCCATTGTAGTGTCGGGCAGCGGCAGCTCGATGCTAACAGCGTGTAGCGTTGGCAGTTGGAGGTGAGCCGCCAACAGTGGTGGACGTGCGGAGAGAGTTTCGAAATTTGTAAGAATTGGTGTCACGAACTATTAAGGTAAATACATTGATTTTTCTGTATTAAAATCTTTCATTTGCTAACTATGCCTATCAGTAGTTAGTGCCTTCAGTAGTTTGAATCTTTTATTTAGCTGGCAGTAGTGACGCTCGCTGTGTTGCAGTAGCTTGAGTAACGAAGATTTTTGTGAGGTAAGTGACTTGTGAAACGTATAGGTTAATGTTAGTCAGGGCCATTCTTTTGTAGGGATTTTTGAAAGTCAGATTGTGTTGCGCAAAAAATATTGTGTGTCAGTTTAAGCACAGTCGAGTATAAATTTTTCTAAGGGGACGTTTCACAGCTTTTATGGCTTATCGAAAATTATCGTCAACCATATTTGCAACTAAACAATTATCAAGAAAACATAAATTCTTGAAACGGGCAAAATGTACATCACATGTAAACAAACCTCTGAGCACTAACATCGTAGAAATAGCCATGTTAATTTCAATTACAAACCAAAGGACGAAAATTTCAAATTGTGCAGTAATGCTGAATTATTAATTAAATTAGCTGTTGGGACTTAGGAGGGAGAGGTGCTGTAATGCTTCCTATTTTTTGTCAGTTCTATCCCAAATAGAAAACACTCAAAACTGTTCACACCAAAATTACTTTTATTATTTGCAAATCCTAATAGGGAACATTAAACAGACGTAACTTAAATTGAATGAAACTAGTTTACTGTTACCATTCACAGTTTAATTATCTCCACGACGCATTTCAAAGGTTTATGCCTCCATCATCAGGTGGATTTACATTTGTTAGTATGACACTTTTGTGTATGGTTTTGAGTTTCTTTTGAACGTATATCTAACGATAAAAATAAAATAAGTAAGATTACCTACAGTGGTCACAGGTTTATTTCACTGTCGCAACACATAACATGTATACTGTCATATTTTGTAAACAAATATGGCGTCTGGAAACTATTATGTGCAAGGGCCGTATAGCAGAACAGAAAACATCATCACAAAGTACAAGGAATATACATTAGGTGGCATGTTACAAGCTTTATGTACAATAATCATGTTGGCTACAGTGGTAAAATTAGACACATATAACAATTTTGGTTGGCATTCACAGTTAAGGTGGAGGCACAGGGAGAGGGAGAGGAAGAGAAAAAGAAAGGCAAAGGGAGGGGGAGGGTGGAAGGAGTGATTGTATGAGAGTGGCTGGCTCTGAGCACTATGTGACTTAACTTCTGAGGTCATCAGTCGCCTAGAACTTAGAACTAATTAAACCTAACTAACCTAAGGACATCACACACATCCATGCCCGAGGGAAGATTCGAATCTGCGAGTGGCTCCAGACCGTAACGCCTAGAACCGCACGGCCACTCCGGCCGGCACTATGAGAATAAACTTTACAAAACAAGGGGTCCTAAGATTATATCTGTTACATGTAATAACTGCTTAAAGGTTGGGTAATACATTGGTTAATGCTGTAAAATTGCTTTAAAATATGCAGATGGATGTACAAATTGTGTCAGTAGTTGATGAAAATATAGTTTCAAGCTGACAGGGGGCACAAGGTGTTGTGATGATCTATCTGTAAATGAGGTCAGTCCCTTGAATATTAGGGGGCTGTCATGGCAACATAACTAAATATTTATGGTAAATATTAAGGTGTGTGTGTGTGTGTGTGTGTGTGTGTGTGTGTGTTTGTGTGTGTCTCTGTGTGCACTGCAAATTTAATAACGTAGGCCGTTGCTGAAAACAGTGATGGTACTATTGTAAATATTGTCATTTTTGTCATTTAAGATGGATTCAGGTTGTTTTGTTTGGTGTTTGTGTATCTGGAGTGTCTCAAGAATATCTAGTTTTTTGCCTTTTGGATGGATGTGTAGGCTGCTGATACTTGTGTTAACATGGTGTTCTGTTTCAGGTAGATTTTGAACCTTTGAAACTCCTTATGCAAATAAATAAACAGTGACTGGTAACAGCATACTAGATGTTTCATTTAATGTCAATAACAGTTACGGCAAAGCCTAACCTAAAGTGTTATCATTTAAAGACGTAACTTATTCGTAGAAAACACAAAAATTCAGAACACCCATCTGACAATCAGAGAGTAAAACAGCCCCAAATCAAATTAAGTATACCGTTGTCAATGCAATATGAACATTATATTTCTTTATACAATTACCAACAGTTACTTAAGTGTTATTCTCAACCTGTATGTTTCACATTTTTATAGTTTTCAGAATGAGAATAACCTGCCTCAGAAAAGTGTAAACTAAAACCGTAATGTCAACTCTATACTGAATATGGAGGATTCCCGAGGTCTCTGATGTATCAATGTAGACTATTGGCCATTAAAATTGCAACACCAAGAAGAAACGGTCTTGATACGCCTGGGCATTGAGTCAAACAGAGCTTTGATGGCGTGTACAGGTACAGCTACCCATGTATCTTCAACACGATACCACAGTTCATATAGAGTAGTGATTGGCGTATTGTGGCGAGCCAGTTGCTCGGCCACCATTGACCAGACGTTTTCAATTGGTGAGAGATCTGGAGAATGTCCTCGCCAGGGCAGCAGTCGAACATTTTCTCCATCCAGAAAGGCCCGTATAGGGCTTGCAATATGCGGTCGTGCATTATCCTGCTGAAATGTAGGGTTTCGCAGGGATCGAATGAAGGATAGAGCCAACGTTCGTAACACATCTGAAATATAACGTCCACTGTTCAAAGTGCCGTCAAAGCGAACAAGAAGTGACCGAAACGTGTAAGCAACGGCACCTCATAACATCACGCCGGGTGATACGCCAGTATGGCGATGACCAATACACGCTTCCAATGTGCGTTTACCGCGATGTCGTCAAACCCTGATACGACCATCATGATGCTGTAAACAGAACCTGGATTCATCCGAAAAAATGACATTTTGCCATTCGTGCACGCAGGTTCGTCGTTGAGTACACCATCGCAGGCGCTCCTGTCTGTGTTCCAGCGTCAAGGGTAACCGCAGCCATGGTTGCTGAGCTGATAGTCCATTCTGCTGCTAACGTCGTCGAACTGTTCGTGCAGATGGTTGTTGTCTTGTAAACGTCCCCAAATGATTCAAATGGCTCTGCGCACTGTGGGACTTGACTGCTGTGGTCATCAGTCCCCTAGAACTTAGAACTAATTAAACCTAACTAACCTAAGGACATCACACACATCCATGCCCGAGGCAGGATTCGAACCTGCGACCGGAGCGGTCGCTCGGCTCCAGACTGTAGCGCCTAGAACCGCACGGCCACTCCTGCCGGCCGAAACATGTCGCTAAATAAATAAGCACTACAATAGTTGACGAAGTTTGTGACTGGTAGCGGTAATTTAAGAGACCTTTAAATAACATGTTGTATTGGAATCGTGAATAAATCCAACCTGCTTTCAGAAAAATGTTGTGTATCATTACTTACTGAATGCCCCTCGTAGTTGAATTGCTACAGAGCATTGATTAGCGGTATAGTAGAAATCACACTACTTTCAACTCTGTCTCTCCCGTTAAGAAAAGATGGAAACCTTTGTTTAGTCTGATGGTGTACATGTGACAGTGCAAAGAATTAATCTCGGTCCGGCAATAAACGTTTTGGAAGAAGTCTGCTTATCAATATATCACGTCATTCGACTCGCGCATAGCACGGCGCTGAAACTAGGTTGACTGTGCCCGACGCCATGAATGGGGCTTCCCCGACGTTACAAAAGCTCCGAGACGACAGACGTGAAGGGATGTTTCAGCAACAACGCTGATTTGGTGCCTACGATGATAAGAGAGCTGTTCATCTAAATAACTGACTTCACCAGATTTCGGGACAACTGTTGTGACAAGCAAGCCCTGCTCACGAGAAAGACGTCATAGTTTTTAATACCATGTAATTCACGATCCCGAGAGCGCAGACGTAACATCCCGGAGTTGCCAACACTCTGAGTTTTGTCTGGGGCGATCTCCGTATCAGCACTGGCCGGGAACTATAGTTTGCCGAGGGATAAGAGCGGCTGTTTCTCGGTACCAACTGGTACCGCCCGTCTTAAGGAGTGTTCTTATCTCCTCGCGGTGTACGCGGAGCCCGAGCCGGCTGCTGGGACGTTGCCGTGTCCGCCAAATGCTGGCTTCGCGGTGCCTGTGGCGTGGGGTGGGGTGGGCTCCAGAGGCGCTGTTCGTCACCGCTGTTGACACGGGGGATGGCGTTATTGCTTTCGGAACCTGGGAGCGTAAACAATGCCGCTGGCTGACTCACAGCCAGTGTTTGCCCGCAGAGTAAGGAGCGCTGCGACGCGCCGTTGACTGCCTTCGGGGAACGTTGGGGCGGCACGCCACTTCCTGCGGCGTACCGAGACAGGTGACTCAAGGCTCTCTCAGGGTTCCCACCGCGCCACGGATGAGAGCACACCCAAAGCACACTGCAGTGCCTAAAGCTACGGTCACAGTGGCATGGACAACTGTATCCAGCATTCGCTCGGCAACAAACGCCGTCAGCTTGCTCACACTGCCTCCCATTTCCCGCGTCAGTTTTTGGTGCGATCAAAGAAATTAGAATCTGAGCGGCGAATTAGAGCATACCCTAAGGCAGGCTGTATTCTGCAGCGCCTACGGCCTCTGATAACTGTGCCAGTGACATCGGTCGCCAGAAGCTGTAGCCTGAGTTCGCCCGGTAATGTCAGCCGACAACTTGCTCATAGATTGTCCCATCTCCTTCGTTAGCTTTTGCTGGAATCAAGGTGATTAGAATCCGTTCTAACTTTCTCTCATACGGGACGGATGCTATGGTACCTAGGCGCATTGAGACTAGTGCTGAATTACGGCTTGTGCTATTAAAACTACGCCAAATCGATGCGAATGACCTATATCTGTCTCGGAAAGAAAGTTGTGAGTACTGTGCACGTTTTCCTTAGTTACTGGAATAACAAAAAAAGTTTAGCGAATATACTATGAGGTGACGAAATTTATTAGATATCTCCTACTATCGTGTCGGACTTACTTTCGCCCGGCATTTAGCAACAGTTCGGCGTGACATAGACTCAACTAGTAGTTGGAAGTCTCCTGCAGAAATATTGAGCCACGCTGCCTGCCTAGCATTCCATAATTACGTAGGTGCTGCCGGTCCAGGATTTTGTGCAAGAACTGACCCATCGATTCTATCCCATAAATGTTCGATCGGATTCATGTCGAGCTATATGGCTCGCCAAATCATTCGCCGAATTATCCAGAATGTTCTTCAAATCAATCGCAATAACCTGTGGCCCGATGACATGCTGCATTGTTATCCATAAAAATTCCACGGTTGTTTGGGCTGCAAATGTAGTGCAAGTAGCCGAACATAACCATTTCCAGTCAATGAGCGTTCAGTTTAACAAGATGACAAAGTCCATTCCACGTAAACACAACCCACACCGTTACGGAGCCTCCACCAGCTTGCACAATGCCTTATTGATAACTTGGTTCCGTGGTTCCGTGCTCTCTGCGCGAAAATCCAACCCTACCATCAGCTCTTACCAAATGAAATCGGCACTCATATGACCAGACCACGGTTTTCCAATCGTCTAGGGTCCAATCGACATTGTCACAAGGTTTGTAGAGGTGCTCCAGGCGATGTCGTGCTATCAGCAAAGGCTCTCGCATCGGTCTTCCGCTGCCAGAGCCCATTAACGCCAAATTTCACAGCACTTTTCAAACGTATATGGTCGTTGTACGTCCCACAATGATTTCTGCGAGTATTTCATGCAGAGTTGCTTGTCTGTTACCACTGACAACTCTAAGCAAGTGTCTGCAGCTCGTGGGCTAGTGGCTGCCGTTGCTGCCTCTGGATCACGGGGTCTCGGGTTCGATTCCCGGCCGGGTTGTGGATTTTCTCTGCCCGGTGATTGGGTGTTTGTGTTGTCCTCATTATTTCATCACCATCGTCATCATTCGTGACGGTGTGTAGATTAGACTATGTAAAAAAATTTGTACTTTGTACAAACTGGAACTTTGTACGAGCGCTGACGACCGCGCAGTTGAGTGCCCCAAGACCAGACATCATCAATTCTACACAAACGTCGCTGCTCTCGGGCGTCAACTGGAGGCTGTCGGCCACTGAGTTGTCCGTGGTGAGAGGTAATTATTGAAATTTGAGTTACCTAACGATTTCCTAAATGGAACGTCGCATGCATCTAGTTCCAACTATCATTCCACATCCAGAGTCTGTCAATTCCCGTCGTGCGACCATAATCACGTCGGAAACCTTTTCACGTGAATCGCCTGACTACAAATGACAGCTCTGCCTACGCACCAACCTTTTATACCTTGTGTACGTGATACGGTCGCCATCTGTGTACGTCCACGTCGCTAGCCCATGGCTTTTGTCACCTCAGTGTATAAAATGAAGAGAGAAACGTTCTATTACATACTCTACACAACTTCAAATAATTTCAGTAAAGTAAGCATATGTTAGTTAACATTCAACAAATGTCATTCAGGATATGTGTGAAAGGGAAACTTATGTTTTAGGATAAGACACTCATAATACATAAAGCACTTTAACGTGTAAACACATACACCACATTTGTAGACCACCTCATGTAAAAAAATCACTGGCATAAAGACACTAGTGAGCAGTAATAATAATTCATTGACAGGTAGTTAGTGCCCACCTACAACAATTTTCAAAATATCCACTAGGAATCAAAATCGAAATATACCAGCTTTTTCACTTGAACACACAATTTTTTGCGCTTATAATCTAGTGTAAAATTTCCGATACAGATTTCGCCTGTGTTGCAGATGACACATGCTGAAATGGCTAGACACCCACAGAAGATCATAATATAATAGAAGAGAATGTTCAAATGAATATTATTAAATTTTTAAGTTGTTCGAAACTTGCGGTTTCCAATAAAGTCAGGATTTCAGACACTATGTTCCGAGGCAGATCCCTGTGATCGTATTTTTCATCCTCAGGATGCCTAAATTCCTTTTTTCTCGCAATAAACTTAAAAATGTCGCACAACCCATGTTTTGCGCGTGGGAACATCATTGGATTCGATTGAACGAAACAAAGTGATTTCAGTTCCACTGAAAGTCGCCCGAAATCTGTACTTGTGGGCGTTGAGATCGGTAGCGCTGAGACAGCTCGCGTACTGGAGTACTGATTCGGTCTCTTCCGATCGCCGGTGGAATCCCTCGATGTCTGTGCCACTGTGACGGTAGTCTAACCAAAACACGCTCTGTGGCCAATGGTTGTCCCGCTCTGTAAACACCCACCTATCTGCTAGATGGTCAAGTATGATATGAGCAAAGTACTGCTGGTTAAGTCGAGGCAGACCGTACAAAGTGGAAGGCATTAGAGAGATAAACACCATTAACAAAATCCAGTTCCAGGCCTGCAGAAGGGGTGAATGAAAGCCCTACTCGAACGATAGGTCCATCGGTAGGCGTGTGTATAACTTTTGCCCTAGGGTTAAAACTCAGATTATGAACGTGCCTGGATGACCCAGTTAGCCAGTTAGGGGAATGGTGCACTTCATCACTGGTCGAGGTCCTTACCTCGTACACGCATACGGAATGGTAGGATAGTGCAGTGACTGTGTTATTCTGATTACGATGCAATGCCCATGTATAATGGAGGATAGGGACTGCGATTCATGCATGTCCAAAGAAACTTTGCATCGTAATCGGAATAACACAGGCACAGTACTATCGTATTTATCTGCTGATACCGGGCAAGTGACTTTCACGTACAACGTCTGACTTGTACGGGAATATACATAATGGATGTACGAGTACAGGTCGTAGACGCATAGTTAACGACATATGGAAATTTAAGTCCTGCTGTGGGTCATGGACGTACTGCCAAATGGTACGGCGACCTCTCGCGATTAGCGGGAAATACGTGTTCGAGTCACGATCCGGCACAGATTTTCACTGTCGCCATTTCATTCTACAGCTGATGGTAGTCCTTATTCGCAGTTACGAATTCATTTAATGTGTGTCACTTGCAACAGCCTTCTGAGACTGCGAAGAAATTGGGATGCAGGAAGTGTGGTGCCTAATTCTAATTTATTACGAAGAGAAATAGGGTATGGACTCGGTGATTTTAACTTGGGCGTAATTGGTCAAGATAACGAAAGATGGAAGCTACTTAACTGCGCTGCCGATACAATATCAAGAGCATTGCAATATCAGTTTTACAGCAGATCGGGACACCGATGCCAAAGTAGAGGCATTTCACTTGGTAACAAAATGGGTCAGGTGAAAGAGCTCTGGATCGTACGTTGTTGTTGTTGTTGTGGTCTTCAGTCCTGAGACTGGTTTGATGCAGCTGTCCATGCGATTCTATCCTGTGCAAGCTTCTTCATCTCCCAGTAGCTACTGCAATCTACATCCTTCTGAATCTGTATAGTGTAGTCATCTCTTGGTCTCCCCCTACGATTTTTACCTTCCACGCAGCCCTCCAGTACTAAACTGGTGATCCCTTGATGCCTCAGAACATGTCCTACCAACCGATCCCTTCTTCTGGTCAAGTTGTGCAACAAACTTATCTTCTCCCCAATCCTATTCAATACTTCCTCATTAGTTATGTGATCTACCCATCTAATCTTCAGCATTCTTCTGTAGCATCCCATTTCGAAAGCTTCTATTCTCTTCTTGTCTAAACTATTTATCGTCCATGTATCACTTCCATACATGGCTACACTCCATACGAATACTTTCAGAAATGAGTCCCTGACACTTAAATCAATACTCGATGTTAACAAATTTCTCTTCTTCAGAAACGCTTTCCTTGCCATTGCCAGTCTACATTTTATATCCTCTCTACTTCTACCATCATCAGTTATTTTGCTCGCCAAATAGCAATACTCCTTTACTACTTTAAGTGGCTCATTTCCTAATCTAATTCCCTCAGCATGACCCCACTTAATTCGACTACATTCCATTATCCTCGTTTTGCTTTTGTTGATGTTCACCTTATATCCTCCTTTCAAGACACTGTCCATTCCATTCAACTGCCCTTCCAAGTTCTCTGCTGTTTCTGACAGAATTACAATGTCATCGGCGAACCTCAAAGTTTTTATTTCTTCTCCATGGATTTTAATACCTACTCCGAATTTATCTTTTGTTTCCTTCACTGCTTGCTCAATATACAGATTGATTAACATCGGGGATAGGCTACAACCCTGTCTTACTTCCTTCCCAACCACTGCTTCCCTTTCATGTCCCTCGACTCTTATATCTGCCATCTGGTTTCTGTACAAATTGTGAATAGCCTTTCTCTCCCCTTTTTGAAAGAGAGTATTCCAGTCAACATTGTCAAATGCTTTCTATAAGCCCACAGATGCTAGAAACGTATGTTTGCCTTTCCTTAATCTTTCTTCTAAGACAAGTCGTAAGTTCAGTATTGCCTCACGTGTTCCAGTATTTCTACGGAATCCAAACTGATCTTCTCCAAGGTCGGATTCTACCAGTTTTTCCATTAGTCTATTAAGAATTCGTGTTAGTATTTTGCAGGTGTGATTTATTAAACTGATAGTTCCGTAATTTTCACATCTGTCAACACCTGCTTTCTTTGGGATTGGAATTATTATATTCTTCTTGAAGTCTGAGGGTATTTCGCCTATTTCATACATCTTGCTCACCAGATGGTAGACTTTTGTCAGGACTGGCTCTCCCAAGGCCGTCAGTAGTTCCAATGGAATGTTGTCTACTCCGGGGGCCTTGTTTCGACTCAGGTCTTTCAGTGCTCTGTCAAACTATTCACGCAGTATCACATCTCTCATTTCAGCTTCATCTACATCCTCTTCCATTTCCATAATATTGTCCTCAAGTACATCGCCCTTGTATAGACCTCCTATATACTCCTTCCACCTTTCTGCTTTCCCTTCTTTGCTTAGAACTGGGTTTCCATTTGAGCTCTTGATGTTCATACAAGTGGTTCTCTTATCTCCAAAGGTCTGTTTAATTTTTCTGTAGGCAGTATCTATCTTACCCCTAGTGAGATAAGCCTCTACATCCTTACATTTGTCCTCTAGCCATCCCTGCTTAGCCATTTTGCACTTCCTGTCGATATCATTTTTGAGACGTTTGTATTCCTTTTTGCCTGCTTCATTTACAGAATTTTTATATTTTCTCCTTTCATCAATCAAATTCAATATTTCTTCCGTTACCCAAGGATTTCTACTAGCCCTCGACTTTTTACGTACTTGATCCTCTGCTGCCTTCACTACTTTATCCCTCAAAGCTACCCATTCTTCTTCTACTGTATTTCTTTCCCTGATACCTGTCAATTGTTCCCTTATGCTCTCCCTGAAACTCTGTAAAACCTCTGGTTCTTTCAGTTGTTTCAAGTTCCATCTCCTTAAATTCTCACCTTTTTGCAGTTTCTTCAGTTTTAATCTACAGGTCATAACCAATAGATTGCGGTCAGAGTCCACATCTGCCCCTGGAAATGTCTTACAATTTAAAACCTGGTTCCTAAATCTCTGTCTTACCATTTTATAATCTATCTGATACCTTTTAGTATCTACAGGGTTCTTCCATGTATACAACCTTCTTTCATGATTCTTAAACCAAGTGTTAGCTATGATTAAGTTATGCTCTGTGCAAAATTCTACCAGGCGGCTTCCTCTTTCACTTCTTAGCCCCTATCCGTATTTACCTACTACGTTTCCTTCTCTCCCTTTTCCTACACTCGAATTCCAGTCACCCATGACTATTAAATTTTCGTCTCCCTTCACTATCTGAATAATTTCTTTTATTTCATCATACATTTCTTCAATTTCTTCGTCATCTTCAGAGCTAGTTGGCATATAAACTTGTACTACTACTGTAGTAGGTGTTGGCTTCGTATCTATCTTGGCCACAATAATGCGTTCACCATGCTGTTTGTAGTAGCTTACCCGTACTCCTATTTTCCTATTCATTATTAAACCTACTCCTGCATTATCCATATCTGATTTTGTGTTTATAACCCTGTAGTCACCTGACCAGAAGTCTTGTTCCTCCTGCAACCGAACTTCACTAATTCCCGTTATATATAACTTTAACCTATCCATTTCCCTTTTTAAATTTTCTAAACTACCTGCCCGATTAAGGGATCTGACATTCCACGCTCCGATCCGTAGAACGCCAGTTTTCTTTCTCCTGATAGCGACATCCTCTTGAGTAGTCCCCGCCCGGAGATCCGAATGGGTGACTATTTTACCTCCAGAATATTTTACCCAAGAGGACGCCATCACCATTTAATCATACAGTAAAACTGCATGCCCTCGGGAAAAATTACGGCCGTAGTTTCCCCTTGCTTTCAGCCGTTCGCAGTACCAGCACAGCAACGCCGTTTTGGTTAGTGTTACAAGGCCACATCAGTCAGTCATCCAGACTGTTGCCCTTGCAACTACTGAAAAGGCTGCTGCCCCTCTTCAGGAAGCACACGTTTGTCTGGCCTCTCAACAGATACCCCCCCCCCCCCCCCCCCCGTTGTGGTTGTACCTACGGTACGGCTATCTGTATCGCTGAGGCACGCAAGCCTCCCCACCAACGGCATGGTCCATGGTTCATGGGGGGGGGGGGGGGGGGGGAGAACCGTAAGTATGCAAGAAAAATAGTGGTAATAGTACCTCCTCGAGAAGGAGTTCAGCAATGAAATAACGGAGAAGAAACTCATTGTAAGATCCGACAGAGATGATGATGATGATGATGAATATCATGATGATGATGAATATCATGATGATGAGTGGGAACAGGATGGTGATTAAAAAGTGAGTTATTGACGTAATGCGTTCCTTTCGAGTATGCAATTTTTTAAACTGCGTTATAAAAAAGTTTAGACACAGTAACCCAAATGGCTATGCGAAACTCTGAGTGCTAATGAGCCACGCAGGATGGTCTTCCAAGAGTTTGCATAGGTAGAAAGATAAATGTAGACAACTGCATGGTCAACGATCTTGAGAAATATCAATATTACTGATTACCACTCTATCAGAACAGGGGCAGAGGATCCTTATCGTGCCGGCCGCTGTGGCCAAGCGGTTGTAGGCGCTTCAGTCCGGAACCGCGTGTCTGCTACGTTCGCAGGTTCGAGTCCTGCCTCGGGTATGGATGTGTGTGATGTCCTTAGGTTAGTTAGGTTTTAGTAGTTCTAAATTCTATGGGACTGATGACCTCAGATGTCAAGTCCCATAGTGCTAAGAGCCATTTGAGCCAGCTGAGGTTCAAAAAGGGTTCAATTGTCTCTGAGCACTTTGGGAACCATTTTTATGACGATGCCACACGAAAAACAGTTATGAATAGATGAAAAGACAATAGCTGAAATAGGACTCTATAATCGTCAAATTAGAATGAAGAACAGTGACTGATAATTTCGTTAGATTAGGCGCTCGATATGGACATATCGTAAAGTATGGGATAAGTAGAAAATTATTTGAGGCACCGAAGCGGTTCCTTTTGTTCAAATTAAGAGCCATAAACCGCTATTTTTCTCAACCTGTTGCTGAATTAGTATTGTTAGTAACTGTCATACGTGCACGACAATTGTTATCAAATGACATCTTGCATTGAAGAAAAGGTAACAGAAACCTGCTCTATCGCCCATACATAAAAAGGCTAGATTGGATTTTGCTGAAAACATATGTCATGGAATTCAGAATGGGATAATGTGATCTTCAGCAATGAGAAGTTTAATTTAAATGGGCTGGATGGATTTCCATGTTATTGGCGTGCTATGAGAACAGAGCAGCAGGTAAGAATGGGCGAAAATTTTGGTGGTGAAAGTATTATGATTTAGGCAGCCTTTGGCGCTAAAGGTGAATCACGCATTGCTTTACTGAACACTACAATGAACCGTGATGTATACACTGAGATGCTAGAGACAGAATTGATTGGAATGTGTGAGGACCTAGGGAACGAAAGTTTAATGTTTCAACAAGATAATGCATATGTTCCTGTTTCTGCTACAATCAAAAGTGGTTTGAAGCTTGCTCTCGCCAGCACGCAGCCCGATATGAACCCCGTGGAAAACCGCTGGGAAATACTTGCAAGACGTTTTTACCCCAATGGAAAGCAATTTGAGGCCGTATGTGAGCTGAAAAGTGAGATAAGAGAAGATTGGGCGACAATTTCACTGTAAGAACTACAAACTCTAACAAAATCAAATCCAAAGAGAATTTTGAGGTAATTAGGAAGAGCATAGGTTGGACGCAGTACTAACACAAAGGGACAGTGAGAGTGTTTTTACCAATTTCCATCCAGAATGTAAATGCCTTATTTTGTTTCACGTGTTATGAAAGAAACTATTTAATTCCATCATGACTGTTTATGTCTTATACGAATCTACTACTTTCATAGGCCGGCCGTGGTGGCCGTGCGGTTCTAGGCACTTCAGTCCGGAACCGCGTGACCGCTACGGTAGCAGGTTCGAATCCTGCCTCGGGCATGGATGTGTGTGATGTCCTTAGGTTAGTTAGGTTTAAGTCGTTCTAAGTTCTAGGGGACTGATGACCTCAGATGTTCAGTCCCATAGTGCTCAGAGCCATTTGAACTATTTTTGAACTACTTTCATAACAAATTTGATAGAATATGCTACAGACATTGTACCGTTGCTTTCATAGGAACCCTACCTTAATAATGATTTCCACTGCTGTACTACGATAGAAGCTATTATTGGTGTCGCAGTACATATGCTGTTATCCTCTCCATTCTTATCGGTAGAATTTTCCATGTATATGATTCCTTTACTCTTCTAAACTATCGTGCTAGGTGGCGCAGTGGTTCGCACTCTGGACTTCCATTCGGTGGGACGATAATTCAAATCCGCGTCCGGGTTTCATGGTTGGCTTTCCCGTGATTTCGCTAATGGCTCCAGGTAAAAGCCCGGATGGTTCCTTTGAAAGGGCACTGCCGACTTCCTTCGCTATCTGTATTAAGTAACCAGAGCTTATGCTCCGCTGTCGAGGGTTCATCAAACCCTCATCCTCCAGCCTTGCCTCCTTCCTTCTATATTAGTTGGGACTTGAGAAAGTAAGTTACGCATGTTGTTCAACATTACGACCATTGCGCAACAAGAGGGGCTCGTTGTCACGAGATAGTACATCTTTCGGGTGTTCAACAGACACAGTTCTGCTCTGGACCGGATAACAGGTGCGTCACAGTACGTGGGACAGTACAATTCTTGTGTGCAAAACGTACAAATTTCACACAGATTCAGGGTGACGTTCTGGCGGCATATGGATCAAAGGCAAAGTCGAATCCAGCCGCAGTGACTATAGTGCCAACAACTTGACTATGGCTGCACAGACATTGCTGATGCTGATCCGATCTTGTGTCACGCAGTTTCCATCTTTTCGGCAAACCGAAAAGACATCTCGAGGGAAAGAGATTTTCCAACAATGGGGACGTTTCACAGCGGTTCTCGAATGGCTCCTTGACCAGGGAGTGGATTTTTGTCGTCGAGGAATTGATCTTTCCCACCGTTGTTCACAGACTCTAGTCGACTTCATTGAAAAATACTGTCAAGTATTCATGGAGCTATGTTCCGTCTATGTAACTAAATAGAAGGCAGTTTTATTTATTGTGCTGTAGACGTTTCGCTTCTTTCATTTGTGAGACATCTCCAGTGGCCTGTAATACATACACATAATATTTTTTTTTATTTTTATTTTTTTTTTTTTTTTTTTACAAAATATGACAGTATACATGTGATGTTTTACGGCAGTGAAAGGAACCTGTGTCCACTGGAGACAGCGTTACAAGTCCTCCAAAAATTCTAACACAACACACACATTTGTCACACTAACAAATGTAAATGCTCCTGATGATAAATAAACATTGACTGGTAACATTAAACTTGTTCTTTCATTCGATATAATAAATGTATTATGCAGTAGTTAAAAGATGTTGCTATTTACATTGTGTCATGTTCTTTTCTTGTTTTTCAAATTGGAATCAACATTTGTAGCACAAATTTCGTGAGGTGAAATTATCATTCTATATTAAGATTTCCAGTGCTGTTAGTCCATCATAAGTAACACCGAACGATAATTTCACCACCCGCAATGTGAGCTACCAAAGTTGATTCTAATTTGAAAAACAAAAGAAAACATGACAAAATCTAACACAGGAACACACTGTTGCTAATATAAATTATGCGTGTAGAAAGAAACAAGTATTACAGGCCACTGAAGATGCTTTGCAAATAAAAGGAGCGAAACACGTAAGGCAATAAACAAAACTGTCTTTCATTTAGTTTCGCAGACGCAACATACCTACATGAATTTTGAAGCAATTAAGGAACGACGGAAAACAGGAAAAATAACGGTACTGTCATGTATCCTTGTCATTTTGCAGTATAGTGCAACATTAAATAAAAGTTACTGGATAAGGTCCAACTTACTGTGTGAAGTCCCCTCGTAACGGTCCGCTTAAATTTCAGCATCCTTCTGCAGTACCGCATCTCAAACACTTCGAATCTGTTCTTTTCCGGTTTTGTTGTAGATGAAGAAAATTTTTCTCGCAGTACACGGAAGTCAGTAAATAGGAAGGTAGATAGATCTGGAACCATTTTTATAAAACAAGAACAGCTGGACGAACAGAAAGTTAATGTCAAGTAGTATGAAATGGGAGAGAAGGAAAACCTGTGAAATCATGTTACCAACATGGTAGGCATTTTGAAGCAGTAACTTTCATACCGACAGGGGGAAATGTAAAATATCAAACAATTTGAGAATTACGCGAGTAAAAAAAATGATGTCAGTTTGCTAGAAACATAGTACCTGAATTTACTGAACATACTCTATTAACATTAAGAATAATAGTTTAATATATACTTGTGTTATTTTAATATTTTTGACAATTCCTCTGTAGATTCACTTCCTATAAAAAAATCTTCGTATATATGACCTCAGTTAATCAAAACAGTTAGTTTTCGAATACAATAAACTATCAGCTGCAAAGCGATTTAGAAAAGATTGCTGTATGGTGTGTCAGGTGGCAGTTGACGCTAAATAACGAAACGTGTGAGATGATCCACATGAGTTCCAAAAGAAATCGGTTGGAATTCGATTACTCGATAAATAGTACAATTCTCAAGGCTGTCAATTCAACTAAGTACCTGGGTGTCAAAATTACGAACAACTTCAGTTAGAAGGACCACATAGATAATATTGTCGGGAAGGCGAGCCAAAGGTTGCGTTTCATTGGCAGGACACTTAGAAGATGCAACAAGTCCACTAAAGAGACAGCTTACACTACACTCGTTCGTCCTCTGTTAGAATATTGCTGCGCGGTGTGGGATCCTTACCAGGTGGGATTGACGGAGGACATCGAAAGGGTGCAAAAAGGGCAGCTCGTTTTGTATTATCGCGTTATAGGGGAGAGAGTGTGGCAGATATGATACACGAGTTGGGATGGAAGTCATTACAGCATAGACGTTTCTCGTCGCGGCGAGACCTTTTTACGAAATTTCAGTCACCAACTTTCTCTTCCGAATGCGAAAATATTTTGTTGAGCCCAACCTACATAGGTAGGACTGATCATCAAAATAAAATAAGAGAAATCAGAGCTCGAACAGAAAGGTTTAGGTGTTCGTTTTTCCCGCTCGCTGTTCGGGAGTGGAATAGTAGAGAGATAGTATGATTGTATGTAGATGTAGATGTAGATCGTTTCGTTTTCACATCCTCATATAATGCAACTGTTTTTTTCACAAAGGTAGTTTATGAAGTGTTTCAGACGAGCTGATAAATCTGTGGAAGTAAACTTCTTCGACAAGGAAAAAGCCTTCTATAAACTTCGGTAATTACATGAAAATGCCATCTTAACTCTTCAGCCCTAAGTGTAATGGGGTAATTTCATTCTTCTTTGGAGAGTGCGTCAATAGCTTGTCGTAGTCACGCAAGCTCATTAACGAAACTTACGCTGTAGCTTACCGAAAACACGAAAAAAAGTACAGGAGCTTTTCAACGGCGTTAACGCAATTACCTGGTCTAATCGCGATAAGGAAGCGCTTAAATTAAGAGACAAATTTGATTTTGGAATTCATACTGTAGTTATGCAAGCTATCGCTTGCTTTAATCGTAAATATATGAAGCTAAATGTTATTATCTTTACATAAAGTAAAATATTATCTTGGCAATAACCTACAAATCGTGCGCTACTCACATGAGTCTTCTATATGAATTAGTGAATTTACTCGTGGCATTTTTGTTGCCCTATGCATGTAATCACTTTCAGAAGTCGAATTGATAATCAGATTAATTAATTTAATAGTAAATCTTAAGTTGCTGTACCACCGCAATAGAATATAAACTGTGAATAGTAGAGGGAGTATGCATGTGAGCAGTGGCGTATTTAAATTTACAAAATACTTACATATTTTACTAAACTTTTAGTAACTACAAGTTTCTGAAGAATCAGCAGATAAATCTTACACAAAAGTGATAAACGCAAATCCGTTAATAAGTCGTGTCTGATACGCAAAGTGTACATTAGGATGGAAGCTATACAAATTCTGCTCTGTATTAATCCGTTTTACAACGTAATCTAGCTTCGTTTACGCAAATCCATTATGAGGCTAAGCTCTATTCAAGGGACTCAACTACGAATAACTACACCACATACTATAGTTCACCTGAGAACAGGGAGCTGTGAACATCATTTAACAACCGCACGCCGGTGCAGCAATACTTTACCCCTTCATCTTGATCCAAGCGGCAGCAGAAAACGTTGCGCTGCGGACGAGGAACGGTGCGCTGCGGCAGCTGTAATGTTCTGATGCGTCCACGAAAGTTTTCATACTACGCCGACTGGCGTTCTGATCATCAGAACACGGGAGACTACCCCATCAGAGCCCTGGAATCCCGACAGATTTCAGTGTGAGGTGGAACTGTAAATTGGTCTGGCCAGACCAATTTGACTCACGGGCACGACGGTGCGTGCTGAAATTATCAAACGTCAGACGGACGACTCATGATGTGCAATTTCATCGTCACCTGCCCGGTCAGCCGTGCGGTCTTGTGTCGAGGTCCGGTGAGCCGTTCTTTCTGTGGACGGTTTTAGGCGGTTTTCCATCTGCCTCGGCGAATGCGGGCTGGGTCCCCTTATTCCGCCTCAGCTACACTATGTCGGCGATTGCTGCACAAACAAGTTCTCCACGTACGCGTACACCACATTTACTCTACCACGTAATTGGGGTTACATTCGTCTAGTGTGGGACGTTCCCTGGGGAGGGGGGAGGGGGGGGGGGGGAGTAAGTGGACTGACGTAGCCGTCGTGGGGTTGTGGACCACTGCGGCTGCACCGGGGATGGAGTGTCTCCATCGTTTCTAGGCCCCCAGTTAACATTCAATACAATACAATAAAATTTCATCCTCGCGACACACGATACATCTGAGATAATTTTCAGTTCCACTGTCAGTACACTTGGAAACTGCCACTGGCTCTTTGTCCATCACAAGTTACAGATCACAAGTCCCACGCACTATGGCAGCACCTTAAGTTCCTACCAGGGGAGGACCAGAAGATGAAGCAATGAATCACATCCACTTACCATCAAGCCCCGGTATGGGAGCCGAATTAGTAATAACGCACCTCTCCCACATTGCACAAACCAGTCGAACTATCCTCTACTCATTGAATCTCCTCTCTCGACCGTTCTGTTGGCTTGGTAGCCAATCCAGACAAAGCACGGGGGCTCCCACACTGCGGAGCAAGCCTCTACATTGCATATACTGAACGAAGCCCATCAACGACTCCAAATCTCTCTTGTCTGAAAAATTTTAGACGAGGGAGGCGCCGTTCTCACAGTAAACACCGCCATAATTTGGCAAAAAACATCTACTTAGATGGGACCAAAGTCAGTCAATTATGGAGTGATCTCGTCTATTTGGGCTGACCATTTCCAATTTCTGAAAGAAGCTTCCCAGGCATTTGTGCCCATTAAATATATGTTTTGCCGGTCATTAAGAGAACCTGGGGAGGGTTACAGTCCTACCTCCACTAGACATGTATGCCAGGCACTCTTTCTGTATCATCGCAGCTTTTCTCATGAGGATGCATAGAGTTTTATGACCTTCCCACTGTTTGCATGAAATCACAGTCTATAGCAGTCTCTCTTCAATGGCTTCCTGCATCCACTTTTAGCCATCTGGCCATCTTCGTGAACTAGCACACTTCTTTCCTACCTTAAGTGAAAGGAGGAGGGAGTTTCAGCCAGACGTCCCTCTGCAGATAAAAGCCACTGAATACTGTTTCCAAGAATCACTCGCATGGCCAGGTACCTAAGGTCAGCATTTATGGCTACCAATTCGGCGCGTTTCCGGACTGAAGCTGCTAGAACCGCTCGGCCACAACGGCCGGCTGACCTCAGATGTTAAGTCCCATAGTGCTCAGAGCCATTTGGACTTCCACATTGAGGGTTCCGTACAATTGGAATTATGTTTATAAACAGTTCATCCATTCAGGGAATCGAGGATCTCCGCGATTTTTTCCTCTTGTCGGTGTTACTACCGGCAAGATATCGGGCCCAGGTACTGTAAGACTTTCGAGAATGTTTAGTTTCAAATTTGAAGTTGGATAACAAATGATAAAATATATATTTTTTTCGTATGATGTAATTATAGGTTAACAATATTCAGATTCTTATTTTTTACATGTGCTGTGAAGACTTTCTTCTTTCCAAATTTCATGTTTCTAGGTCCTTAGGTTTTAATCACTGAGTGTGCGAGAATCAATATATGTGACAAAAGGCGGTTTCTTTTGATTGCATTGACTATAGAAGCTTAAAGTTTTTACATCATCAAAGGACTATGGACCTCAGTATGAGCTCCTCACAAAAATAGGTCTTTAAATGAAACTACAAGTTTACTGTTACCAGTCAGCGTTTACTTATCTCACGACGCTTTTCAAATGTTTAACCCCCAACTTCAGATGCTTTTGCATTTGTTAGTATGGCGTATGTGTGGGTGTTGTGTTACGGTATTTTTGGAAAAATTCGTGGCACTGTTTCTAGTGGTCACAGGTTCCTTTCACTATCGTAACACATGTATAATGTAATATTTTGTAAAAAAATGTGACGTCCAAACGCCATATTAACAATTTCGGATTTTTACCTTTATTTGTACTGTTATACGTTGCTTTTAGACAAGTTTCGTGATTCTAGGTCAACAGGAATAACACTGCACATTTTAACTATAGTTTGCTAGTACCAAAATATGTGACGCAAATGCCCTTATCTTTTGGTTGCATTGACTAACAAAAAAATGGTTCAAATGGCTCTGAGCACTATGGGACTTAACATCTATGGTCATCAGTCCCCTAGAACTTAGAACTACTTAAACCTAACTAACCTAAGGACATCACACAACACCCAGCCATCACGAGGCAGAGTAAATCCCTGATCCCGCCGGGAATCGAACCCGGGAACCCGGGCATGGGAAGCGAGAACGCTACCGCACAACCACGAGATGCGGGTCATTGTCTTACAATCTTACATTTATTACGCCGTAAAGTAATTGTATACGGTACTTTAGGGTATTATATAAATTTCAACTTAATGCAGCTATCCGTTCCTGAGAAAAAATAGGGCTTAAGAGACGGACGGACTGACAGACCATTAGAAAAGCACTGCTGGACTGAAGAACATCCAGAAACGCGTAGGACAGAGATAAAACAAAAAACGTTTTGTTGCTGGAAACCATTCATTGTTATTAATTATCATAAGATTTACTGTGACGAAACACCAAACAAGAAAAATAACAGTGAATTTCTTCCCAGTAGATGTTGAACACGTAACACAGAATTTTATTGCGGTCTGTTCCGCTGGGAAGTGCAAACCGTGTGAGCAGCAGGTACAGCTGATTACGTGCAGCTGCAGAGTTCCGCTCTGAAACTGCATCGCATACCGTTGCTTTTGTGCTTCGTTGTCTGTTATCAGTCGACTGTTCCCGGCGGCATCAGCCGTTGTAGGAGCTAATGAACTGCGATCACAATGAATAGGCTTTCGCTACGGGGAAGATCAAAGTTTCTGTATTTTTAAAGTCGCCTTGTTCGGCAGGATTAGCGATGAAACAACAGGGGATTAAGGTTCACATTACGCGCAGCGTGTTTAATGTAATGTAACACGTGTTTGCAGGGAACAGAGTGCGCCGTCGGCTCGCACGGGCGCTAAAGCGGCCAAGTAATGCCGGGATTAGCAGGAGCGCGCGCGCCGCGCCAATTGTGTCCTCTCCCACAGCACGGCTCGAGCCCCAGCACGTGGCCGGTAACTGCAGGCACGGCGCATCGTCACACTGCCTGAAAAGTGTTGTCACCACTCTGCCGAACAAGGGGAGTAGCGCTGGACGGCCGTTCAGACTCCTCGCCCCAGTAAATTACACGAAGTATGCCAGGCTACTGTAGCCTACAGCAATTGATAAACACTTTTGTAGTTGCAGTACTAATCATCAGGCACGTAATATACACTAAGTGATCAGAAGTGTCCGGACACCTGGCGGAAAATGGCTTACAACTTCGTGCGCCCTCCATCGGTAATGCTGGAATTCAATATGGTGTTGGCCCACCCTTAGCCTTGATGACAGCTTCCACTCTTGCAGGCATACGTTCAATAGGATGCTGGAAAGTTTCTAGGGGAATGGCAGTTAATTCTTCACGGAGTGCTGCCCTCAACACAGGTATCGATGTCGGTTGGTGAGGCCTGGCACGAAGTCGGCGTTCCGAAACATCCAAAAGGCGTTCTGTAGGATTCAGGTCAGAACTCTGTCCAGGCCAGTCCATTACAGGAATGTTATTGTCGAGTAACCACTCCGCCACAGGCTATACATTATGAACAGGTGCTCGGTCGTCTTGAAAGATGCAGTCGCCTTCCCCGAATTACTCTTCAACAGAGGGAAGCAAGAAGGTGCTTAAAATGTAAATGTAGGCCTGCGCTGTGATAGCGCCACGCAAAACAACAAAAGGTGCATGCCCCCGCCATGAAAAACACGACCACACCGTAACACCAGCGCTTCCGAATTTTACTGATGATGGCTCTGAGCGCTATGGGACTTAACATCTGAGGTCATCAGTCCCCTAGAACTTAGAACTACTTAATCCTAACTAACCTAAGGACATCACACACATCCATGCCAGAAGCAGGATTCGAACCTGCGACCGTAGCGGTCGCGCGGTTCCAAACTGAAGCGCCTAGAACCGCTCGGCCACACTGGCCGGCCAGAATTTTACTGTTGGCACTATGCACGCTGGCAGATGACGTTCACCGGGCATTCGCCATACCCACACCTGGCCGTCGGATCACCACATTGTGTACCGGGATTCATCACTCCACACAACGTTTTTCCACTGTTCAATCGTCCAATGTTTACGCTCCTTACACCAACCAAGGTGTCGTTTGGCATTTACCGGCGCGATGTGTGGCTTATGAGCAGCCGCTCGACCATGAAGTCGAAGTTTCCTCACCTCCTGCCTAACTGTCATACTACTTGCAGTGGGTCCTTACGCAGTTTGGAAATCCTGTGCGATGGTCTAGACAGATGTCTGCCTATTACACAGTATGACCCTCTTCAACTGTCGGCGGTCTCTGTCAATCAACAGACGAGGTCGGCCTGTACACATTTGTGCTGTATGTGTCCCATCACATTTCCACTTCATTATCACATCGGAATTAGTAGACCTAGGGATGTTTAGGAGTGTCGAAATCTCGTATACAGACGTATGACCCAAGTGACACCCGATCATCTGACCACATTTGAAGTCCGTGATTTCCGAGGAGCGCCCCATTCTTTTCTCTCACGATGTCTAATGATTACTGAGGTGGCTGATATGGAGTACCTGCCAGTAGGTGACAGCACAATGTGCCTAATATGAAAAACGTATGTTTTTGGAGGTGTCCGGAAACTTTTGATAACATAGTGTATCTTAATTAGTTGAATCCCTGTGTTAAGAAAAAAAATAAGGGTGAGATTAAAGAGGAGAAGAATTGCCATTAATTAGCTGTTTTTTCTATTACTACTTCTCTGTCGGAAGGTAAAAGAAATGTTACCTGCAGATCTTCTGACCATGGCAGCACTAGAAGTCGAACCCACAGCAGTTGTTCCAGCCAGAAAAAAGTTATACGAGGGGCATTCAGTAAGTAATGCATCACATTATTTATTTCCGAAAGCAGGTTGGTTTTGTCAGTATTCCACTCCACCATATTACTGCCCACACTTTTGGCTACAAACCCATATTTGTCAGCATAATAGCCTTTCAATACGACGGCCATCATACTGGGAGGGTCTGTTTGCCCGCAAGGTACCATTCTACTGGTCGACGTCGAAGCCAACTTTTTGCTGCATCAGTAACCTCCTCACGATCCACTTACTGCTTCCCACGGAGTGCATCCACCATTGGGCCAAACTGATTGTCCCTCGTTGCTCTTTATGCTCTTCTGTTACGAGGTGAGGAACCCAGCGATCACACACATTTCAGTGCTATAACTACTGGACGAGTATGTCAGCACCACAAAAGAGACTTCCAGCTGGGCAGCGAGGTGTTTCATTGTGATCCTTCGATCGCTTCAAATGAGACTGTCCGCGAAAGCTAACGCTGCAGCAGTTACAGCTGTGTGTGGCCGGTCAGAAAGCGAAAGGTAGGACAAGTTTGCCCGACGTTGTTGTGATGATGACAGACAACTCGACCAACGACTTACCGTGCTTTTGTTCACTACCAGGTCTCCGGAGACATTCTGCAAGCTCCTCTGAGTATCTGCTATGCCCTGGTTTCCCGCCAATGCAAACACGATGACAATTTTGTGCTTGGAATGAACTTCCCTTAGAGATGCCATTTTGAAAGCTAGGTACAGTCGCCACCCATCGGAAGTTCATGAAACTATAGGGACTGAAGCCGATGCCCCACAAAAAAATCTGCATTTTTTTCAGCCGAAACTGGCTAAGAAAAGATGTGTTGCTTTTACCTAGTGACCACTCCTCCTATAATAAGGGACAGTGGGAAGGCCGCAAACTCATAACAGACAAGCACTAAATCAATGGAATAATTATGCAGTTACTCCAAGAAGTATTCGTCCGACCATAGGGCTCAAAATATAAGAATCACAAAAATAAGGCTAAGAAACGAACAATAACTGTCCCCTTACATCGGTTAATATCTGCATTTACAAATAACACACTGTTAGAGTTAATTTGTTGCTTACTTTGTAAAAAGATCGTCGTAATTTGAACTCATGTCCCAGCTGATGTCAAACAAGTATTCGTCTAACAAACAAGACCCCAGGCACGGTGCAACATTGACACAAACCCGTCTCCCTTTCCACACCCAGTGATGTTTCATCCTCTGTAGTGGATATTTCTCTCTCTCTCTTTTTTTCCTTCAAAGCTTTTGAGTGACATTTAAGTAATATGAGTCGAAAACTTCGCGAAACTACAAAAGAAGAGAGACACATCTACATCACATTGTTCCGCAAAGGAAAATCTTTTCAAGAAATTGGAGACCGTTGGCAGACTTACCAATGCAGTGAATAATAGTACATGCAGGTTTAATCAGAACAAAATGTACAAAAACGACAGTTCTTAGACTCGCTACTGCAGTTAAAACGCATACAGGAAGGCCTGTTTCAACACAAGCTGTAAGAAATGCGCTTTATGAAGCTGGGTACGGAGACTAAGAAGCCCGCATGAAACAATACATTAGTTAAAACAACGGAAAAAATAGCTGCGTTTGCAAGGGAATATAAATCGGATAGGTGTGACATTGTAATTCTGTCAGAGACAGCAAAGGACTTGGAAGAGCAGTTGAATGGAATGGATAGTGTCTTGAAAGGAAGATATAAGATGAACATCAACAGAAGCAAAACGAGGATAATGGAATGTAGTCGATTTAAGTCGGGTGATGCTGAGGGTATTAGATTAGGAAATGAGACACTTAAAGTAGTAAAGGAGTTTTGCTATTTGGGGAGCAAAATAACTGATGATTGTCGAAGTAGAGATGATATAAAATGTAGACTGGCAGTGGCAAAGAAAGCGTTTCTGAAGAAGAGAAATTTGTTAACATCAAGTATAGATTTAAGCGTCAGTAAATCGTTTCTGAAAGTATTTGTATGGAGTGTAGCCGTGTATGGAAGTGAAACGTGGAGGGTAAACAGTTTGGACAAGAAGAGAATTGAAGCTTTCGAAATGTGGTGCTATAGAAGAATGCTGAAGATTAGATGAGTAGATCACATAACTAATGAGGAGATATGGAATAGAATTGGGGAGGAGTTTGTGGCACAACTGGACAAGAAAATGGATCGGTTGGTAAGATATATTCTGAGGCATCAAGGGATCACCAATTTAGTATTGGAGGGCAGTGTGGAGGGTAAAAATCGTAGAGGGAGACCAAGAGATGAATACACTAAGCAGATTCAGAAGGATGTAGGTTGCAGTAAGTACTGGGAGATGAAGAAGCTTGCACAGGATAGAGTAGCTGCATCAAACCAGTCTCAGGACTGAAGACCACAACAACAACAACAACAACAGGTTTGATTTCTGGAAGGCGCTTGTATTTACTGAGGAGAGTCAGTTTGAGCTGTTTTTAAGTCGAATGGGCGAATTATAGTGTGGAGACGAAAGGATTGTGAACTTGAAGAGAGAAATATAACAGCCTGAGTTAAACATGGATAAGGTTTAGTGTTTGTCTGGGGCTTCAGTGATGTGATTTACTTTGTATTGATGATTATGGACCACAAGGTTTATTTAAACATCCTAAAACCACATCTGTCCGCAAATGTGAATAGTGTGGATCTTCCTGAAAATTATATCTTTACACAATATAATACTCCAAAACGTACAGTTCCATATGCAAAGCTTGAATGACGGCGAAACAAACAGTTTCGCCAACTTTCACATTATCGATATTTGGTATGCAAATTGTATAGTGATATTTAGATTCAATTAATTTCATTAGAAAATAGCGTATTCCTTTATTTTTATGAAAGATAATGCGATATTGATTGACAGTACATGAAATACTTGTAGGTGTTTTATTTATTGAGAGTTACAGTTGGCTGGGCTGGCAATATTAGAGTGTTAATGAGTAGAAATAAACGCCATTCTGCCATTCATAATTTTACGAACTCAAATTCTGGCAGTCACTGTCGCCAAATTATGGAGATGGATCAGCTTGGTAATAACGCAGTAACATAGCGATAGGTTACTTGTCCTGAACCTTCACCAACCTTAGTTACTTGTAACTGTTTCATATTCTTGTGATAAATTGTCTGTGAACAGGATGTTATAAACATGTTCGTGTTATACTTCAGTGCAATTACTGCACTCGTTTTGTGTGAGTATTTATAATAAACAATAGAAGTTAAGGTAATTTTGATAATATGTGTATCTTATCTGGTCACAAGTTTAACTTACCGTGTCATTATTCCACCACCCGTTCAAAGTCTGTAGGGAGATAATTTATAGTTAATTAAAAATCCTTGTGTAGCAAATGATAGTTTATAGTCTTCATTGGGCATCTAAACACTGATACAGGTTAATTACCTAAAGGCGTGGGCCGTGGGGTAGTACAGGCTGTTGTATAACACTCTGGCTGGATGAAGACACCACCACAACCTTCAGGGATTAAGCCAATAGAGAATTTATGGAATGGTCTCGACAAAAATAAGGAATCATCAAATATCCAGTAGAAATGATCTAAAAGAAGGTCTATCATAGGAATAGCGTGAAATTACGGTGCAAACGAGAGAACCTCTGGTGAAATCCACGCCAAGGAGAATGCGAAAGATTTTAAAGAGCCTACTGAGCATTAACCATAACATTCTATGTTCCGAGTGTCATTTCTGGTACTGCAGATGAGTACTTATTTTGCATCCTAAATTTCCAATCTTTACTTCTGAATGATTTAATCTGTTTCTGTAAACAGATATCTGTATTTCTTTATCACATTCTCCTTTAGAATGATTAATAAACAAGAGCATGTCTTTGCTGTACTTTATTCCGGTTTTCCACTATCAATTTAGCTACCCTAAAGAAAAATTCATGTATCAGACGAGTACTTTTTGGAGTAACTGTGTATTGATCATTCAAAAACAAGTTTAAATGTGAAGTAGCCTTGTTAAAGCACAGGGCGACATCAGTCCACAATTCTAGATTATTTGTCGGGTAGCCTGTCTTCCGTAGGAATTGAAAATAACAAGAGGTAAACAATCGAACAAGAAATAAACGTTCATCTAGCACCTAGGGAGTCCTAATAAGTGATACGTGGGAAATACTTTTGAGAAAAGAGACAAGAGACGTTGTTGTTGACCGTGAGGAACAAGAGGTACGAGTACAGTGGAAGGTAAGCGCAGTAACCCTTGCCACAATAGCGTCGGTGAGTGGTGAGCAGGCAGCTCACAGAGGCATCCGACAGGGTGTGTAATTGCAGGTGTCCTCTCTTGGCGCGAGTGGAATTCTACAGATGTGAATGTACACACGACTGATTTCAAAGTGACAGAAGTCAGTTCACGGTCACTAAACATGATGACGACTTCCACACTAACGATTTCATAACACTGCCGTGAATATGCTGTCGAACAGGTTTCATCTGAAATCTGCATAAGAGTGGGCTTAGAGAGCAGATCTCTATGTTTTTATTGTCCCAGATAGAACACCGTAGAGTGCCTACTTCACGAAAAACTAGTTCCTGTAGGTATCTGACTGTTCCAGCGGCTTTTGGGCAGAGAGACAGGGCACTTTAAGTTGGCCTTTCTGCGTTGGTGTCAGGATAGTGATTACCAGGAAAAAGCCACCTTTTTCTGCCCTGATGTGTCTGTATCTCCGGTTTGAACAAGGTTCTGTCTTTTGCTTATTTATTTAGCACTGTGACATTTTCAAACTAATTGTTTGACTGACATTAAAATTGATTCATCAAAAATGTTGTTGCCGACCGCGGTGATCTCGCGGTTCTAGGCGCGCAGTCCGGCACCGTGCGACTGCTACGGTCGCAGGTTCGAATCCTGCCTCGGGCATGGATGTGTGTGATGTCCTTAGGTTAGTTAGGTTTAAGTAGTTCTAAGTTCTAGGGGACTAATGACCACAGCAGTTGAGTACCATAGTGCTCAGAGCCATTTGAACCATTTTTTTGAAAAACGTTGTTCAAATGTGTGTGAAATTTTATGGGACTTAACTGCTAAGGTCATCAGTCCCTAAGCTTACACACTACTTAACCTAAATTATCCTAAGGACAAACACAGACACCCATGCCCGAGGAGGACTCGAACCTTCGCCGGGACCAGCCGCATAGTCCATGACTGCAGCGCCACAGACCGCTTGGCTAATGCAGCGTGGCAATTAATTCGTCCCTGCCATCTGATGGTCCTCTATCTAGCAACATATGAATAGATCATAAAGGTCGAGAAAAATTGCCTATTAAGTTATCTGAATTGTCAATCATTCATGTAAACAGCCGGTGATTATCAGGACGAGCTGAAAAGTAAAGCCTTCGAGTTAACTCTTAAAGCTATTTAAATAAAAGAAACGCTATTAAATTCTGCACCTTGATTCTTCATCTCTGCATTATTATTCCTCAACAGAGGCGCTCTGTCAATGAACACACGAGAGGCAACTTTGTTGATACCTTGACTGTAGAATGTTTGACTTCGTTGACGGAGCTACAACCTCATCTCTGCTTACAGTGCTTCATCACTATAAAAGTGAATGAAGTCTTCAAATGTGTTCTTTAAGTTTTGGGAACAGATGAAAATCAGATGGGGACAAATCGAGAGTGTTTGGAAACAGTATGAGAGGAGGGCGGGGCGCCCCCCCCCCCCCCCCCCTGCGGGACCGACGCATTGCCACCCGCACCGCCCCCGCCAGTCTGGCACACACGCTATTCGTTCGTTTCTTTCGCCAGTCGACTCTAGTGAATCTAGTTACCGAGTACTTGTACTTTCCTATGTAGCAAGCGAGTCCGCGTCATCGTATTTTATACGTTTCTGTCTGGCACATAGATAGCTAGCAAATAGCTCCGAGAAAAGTCGCGGCCATTCTAGTGATCTCGATTCGTTATTCTGTGTGGCATTTATTCGAGAAAAGTCGCGAATATTTTGTTTTCTTGTACTAAGAACCTACGATACGTAGCGTTATAAATACGAACTGTTCAAGAATGTTCAAATGTGTGTGAAATCTTATGGGACTCAACTGCTAAGGTCATCAGTCCCTAAGCTTACACACAACTTAACCTAAATTATCCTAAGGACAAACACGCACATCCGTGCCCGATGGAGGACTCGAACCTCCGCCGGGACTAGCAGCACAGTTCATGACTGCAGCGCCCTACACTGTTCGGCTAATCCCGCGTGGCTAAATACGGACTATTTGCCGAATAGGAAGCTAGTTTACATTCAGAAGCAGAAATATTAAGGCTGAAGAATGAATCAGTAAAAAGTCCTAGTTGTAGCAAGTCCAAGGCTGAAGATTAGTCAAGAGTGAAAGTGATCAGTTGATTATTTTTTATTACCGTAAAAGTAAAGGTAGCTAAAGATATCTTTAGTGCCCCTCCTTGAGGTTTTTCTTTATCCGCCACTGTATGGAAGACAGTTAACCCAGTGCGTCGCATTGTTGCAGACGTCGGAACGCTCGTGTGCGGTTTGGTGAAACAGAGGTTGCCCTTGTGTGGACGAACTCTTCGAATTCGAAAATGGATTACAGCACACTGTTTTTCACGCACCAACACAGTTGAGCTGCACACCTCCACCTTACACGCTACAATTCGGAGCCGTCTAGCGTCAAAGGGCTGCAAGTATGTAGACATGCAGAACAAAGATATAAAATGTTAATAACGTTCGTTTTATTTACAAACCTTTCAGAGTTTTCACTTTAAGAATTCAAAGTCATCACTTTTCACTCCTATAATCTTTGCATTTGTAATTTTACCTTCTGTGAGAACCTGCGATATTATTAGTCAACTGTCTGGCAGTCAGTTGGAGACGGACCAACAGTGCAGTCGGGATGCAGCAGGAGTGAAGATGGGGACGGAGCGCCCGTGAGGCGCGGGCAGCCAATGCTCGCCGACTGCTGGCGACACACATGAACTGTCCGACGGAGGGAGATTGGAGCGGGGCGACCGTCGGTTGGTCGTCTCATAGACCAACGTATATTTGGTCCTTCCACCGTTTCCGGGCCTGGGCAGTCGGTCGGTTGGCGTGGAGCAACAAGGAAGTCTCCATCGCGCGTGCACTGGCGGTGTGCACTTGCGGTTGGAGTGTGAGGTACTGTTTGCGAGTACTACTAAGTTAGTCACCCACCGATCTTGGACATGAAAGTTGAGTCCTCACTTAACCTACTATCGAGCCTCAACTGTTTACATTTCTTTGTTTGATCCTGGTTGTCGCCTTTGGGACGGGAGCAACAACGTGTGTGTATTCAAGTCGGCCAAGATTCCAGCCGTCTTCCTCTGGAGTTTAACATAATTTATTCCCTGTTATTGAAGTTGACCAGCGGTATTTTTTGCCCTGTGGCCGATGACGTTCCGGTTACTTGCCCTGGTCGTTGAAGTATTTTCGGCAGTATATTTTCCTCGTCGTGTTCCTGCTTTCCAGCGGGGCGTGTAGTGTTGTTGGTCGTTGTGGGCGCCGATATTCTGTGTGTCGTTGTACTGAAATCTTGTGGTCGTTTTGCTGGTTGCATGGAGCAGAACTGATTCTGTTGATTGGTCGGTCGGCTGTCTGGCGTTTGGGTTGCCCTGTCTGTCTCACCTAAATGGGCGTTAGTGTTACAATTCCAGGCCGACACTTCTGAGCACCATTCCTTGTGTGTTACATAGTAATTTCCTTGTTTGGATTTTAGTTATTTGGTTGATGTGTGGCCCTCAGTCCGAGTATTAATGTTCTTGTCTTGCCCTTAAGGCGTGAGATTGTTGTTCTTTTACAAGGGACCTTCAGCCGAATTTTACATGAGATGTTTAAGATAAGGCCTTCTACCTTTTAAATTGGAACTCTTTTTCTAGGCCTTAAACCGATAAACATATTTTCTTGATATGTGGCCTTCAGCCGAATATTAATATCTCTTAAATTCATGTTTTGTCTTGCTCTTAATGCATAATATTGCTATGCTTTTGTATGGGGCCTTCAGCCGAATTTTGCATGAAATGTTTTAAGAAAAGGCGTTCTGAGTTTTGATTGAAACTCTTCTTATTGCTTAATACGCAGCCTCCAGCCTAGGTCCATTAAAATTAAATTTCTAAGGCCTTAAGCCTGTTTAGATTGAAGATTTAGAACATATTCTTGGGTGAAACCTCCAGAAGAACCTTGTATTTCAATTTCTTGCTTAGGCCTTGTGTCTTGGATTTTGAGTGTAGCCTTTACCCCATCTAAAGTTAATCAAAGGAGGTCGATTAAAGTTTTGAGTGTTTCGCATCCTTTTGTAATATTGTGTGATGATGAATAAAGTTTTGTATGTTGAGTGCAACGGACAGCAACTTATTTTGGCCCCCTTTCCACAATATAATCCGCTCTGTCCTGCTAGCCCAGCCATTTCAGCTAAGGCATCACCAAGTATCGATGATACGTCGCGGAAAAGTCTCATGTTTGCATGCATCTACATCTCCATAAATACTTGCCAGTCACAGTACAGTGCATTTCGTGGGGTAGTATGTACCAACATTACCGTTTTTGTTTCCTATTCCATTTGCGTAATTAGTGAGGGAAGATGACTATCGAAATGGTTCCGTATACACTGTAATCTATCTTACGTTATTGTCATGATACCTATGTGAGAAATATACGATGCTGGCAACATAATTGTCCGACAGTCTGCTCCAAATGCTGTTCCTCTAAATTTACCCAACAGAGTTTCGCGAGGACTAAGTCGTTTCTGTTGCACAGATTCCCATTTTAGTTCTCCGAGCATCTCTGTTACGCCTTCATATCAGATCTGCCGTCCTGTCACGATCATTGGAGCTCGTCTCTAAATTATTTCGATGTTTGTTCTCAGGCGTTCTTGAAATAAACTTCAAACATTGCAACAGTATTCCAGTATTGGTCGCACTAGCGACTTGTGTGCACATCCGTCGTAGATAAACCACACTTTCCCAGAACTCTTCCAATAAATCCTACCCTTTGATTCGCCTTCCATAATAATGCGTTTGCATGATAATCTCATTCCATATCGCTTCTTTGTACAGCACTACCCTCCAATCTTTACATGATTTTCACCGCCGGCCGCGGGAGTCGGGCGGTTCTAGGCCCTGCAGTCCGGAACCGCGCGCTGCTACGGTCGCAGGTTCGAATCCTGCCACGGGCATGGGTGTGTTTGATCTCCTTAGGTTAGTTAGGTTTAAGTAGTTCTAAGTTCTAGGGGACTGATGACCTCCGCTGTTAAGTCCCATAGTGCTCAGAACCATTTGACCACCACGATTTTCGCCACTAATCTTGTTATTAGACACTACAGCGTACCGACCATGTAAGGGCATGGAAATGAAATGAGCTTATGACATCGTTGGCCATGAGGCCCCATCCGGGAATGTTCGGCCGCCAAGTGCAAGTCTTATTTCAGTCGACGCCACACTGGGCGACTTGAGAGCCGCTGATAAGGATGAAACGATAATGAGGACAACGTAACACCCAGCGCCCGAGCGAAGAAAATCTCCAACCTGGCGGGGGATCGAACCCAGGCCCGCTGGCATGGGAAGCGAGAACGTTACCACCCAGCTCAGCAGGCGGACTATGTAAGGTCATATTAGACTGAACGATGGACTGTAGCAGCGCTGACACCAGATGAGAGCGTGATGTTGCCATTGCAATAATTTAACAAGGTCGACGCAATGTTACAAGGCAGTTTAGCTTGCTGAACAGTGAACTCAAAGGTACTGCAAAAACTCGTGCAGCAAGGAGCAAGGAAGATGTCCACAATGACAGTGACAGAGGTGCTTTAGTATACGTGAGTGGTAATGGTACATGTGCACACCAAGCTAGCTGTTGCCGACTGAGCGTTTTGTAACAAAATTATTCTGTCTCTCGGATGAGGTCGCCATGCGGACCTGCCTGTAGAAGTCACCGATTCGAGGCTACGACATAGCAACAGCTTTAGACACTAATTCCCCCTCGTGCTTCCCACTCCCCCCCCCCCCCCCCCCCCCCCAAGGCTTAAGTACCGTCGGGCAATTGGCCATCCCAGGTCAACTCAAGCAGCGCAGCCGACTCCTGGCTAGGGGACAGCTGGTCGCTTTCCGTCCATACCAGCCTTGTGTCCGCCATCGCAGGATGGGCGTGTCATTGAGGTGCGCACCCCCCCCGCTGCGACGCACCTCGCGCCGCCCGCGGCCTTAGCAGATACAGCACCGTCGAATACACACGCCGCTGGCATGGATACCGCGTGGCTGGCTTGCATGACTAGGCCGCCGGCGCTCGGTGGAGAATCCGCGTGAGCATCACGGGACATGCAATCAGCAAGCCCAGCAATATACGGTGGCTTCTCGTCTACTGTGCCGGTGTGCTCCGCAGTGGAAACGTGTCAATAAAGAACTTCTCTGGAGCCTCCTGGGTTCCCAACTTGCCTGCCACCCGTTCGCACCTTACTGGTTCATAAGCGCCCCTTCTTACACTGGGGAGAGGGGAATTACACTGATACGCCAAAGAATTTGGTTGTTTGATGATGAGGATGTCTGGTTTCGGGGGCGCTCAACTGCTCGATCATCAGCGCTCGTACAAAGTCCCAGTTTGTACACAGTCCAAGTTTTACGCAATCCAGTCTAGCCACAGTCACAAATGATGATGATGATGATGATGATGATGATGATAAGGACACCACAAACACCCAGTCTCAAGACATAGAAAATCTCCAACCCGGTCGGGAATTGAACCCGGGACCCGTGATCCAGAGGCAGCAACGCTAGCCACTAGACCACGAGCTGCGGGCGAAAGAAATTGGTATAGACGTGGGTATTCAAATACAGAGATATGTAATTCGCCACTGTGGCCGGCAACGCCTATGACAACAAGTGTCTGGCGCAGGTGTTAGATGGATTACTGCTGCTACAGTGGCAAGTTATCAAGATGTAAGAGAGTTTAAACGTGATGTTATAGTCGGCGCACGAGAGATGGGACACAACATCTCCGAGTTAGCGATGAAGTGGGGAATTTCCCGTACGATCATTTCAAGAGTTTACCGTGAATATCGGGAATCTCGTAAAACATCAAATCTCCGACATCGCCGAGGCCCGAAGGAGATCCTGCAAGAATGAGACTAATGATGACTGAAGAGAATCGTTCAACGTGACAAAAGTTCAAGCCTTCCGAAGATTGCTCCACATTTCTATGCAGGTCCATCAACAGGTGTCAGCATGCGAACCATTCAACGAATTGTCACCTATATGGGATTTCGGAACCGAAGGCAGCGATATGGAACCCTTGAAACGTCTAGATACGATTCTGACGGGTGATGCGTACGTAAGCGTCCTGTCTGATCACCTGCATCCATTCATGTCCATTGTGCATTCCAACTAACTTGGGAAATTCCGCCGGCCTGTATGGCCGAGCGGTTCTAGGCGCTTCAGCCAGGAACCGCGTGACCGCTACGGGACTGATGACCACAGCAGTTAAGTCCCATAGTGCTCAGAGCCATTTTTAGCACAAGGTATTACTTGTCAGGGTGTGCCCGCATTCTTAGGTGATTGGGATTGTTCACTCTTTCCTGTACCCTCACGCACATTTCCACATACTCGCACTGAATCATGCATTGAATATTCTTCTTGGTCAAAAGTATTAATAAAACATAATAAGTTCCTGTAAATACATAACCATAGAGCTTACAGCCCATGAGTCCTCACAGAATAATAATCTAGCTCTAGCTCCAATATTCAACACATTATTTCCCCAAGTCAACGAATCCTTTCATACACAATAAATTCTAAAACTGACATAGTCAGGGGTGGCGCATTCGCATATTCTATAGTGCGTCGACCATGAGGGCAATTCTTCTCTATCTTACTCACCTTTTTGGTAGGCTGGCTGAAAAATTTTCGTACGATTTTTTCTTAAGTTTACCACACTCATGCACTGCCTACTATCATTCTTTGCGTGCCTTAGGAACGGCGCTTCACGTTGCCTCGGGCCATGCCCGTCTATGGGCTGTGGGATAAATGACATTTACTCACTATGTGTCTGTTCCTGGGAGTTAGGAAGAAGTCATTAGAAAGCTGTAAAACTTACAGCTGCCCAAGGAAAGGATATCACAAAATGAGGTGTAAACACGCTTCGTTTCGCCTGACCGTGCGACTGATGGCCACGTCGTCCGCCAGAGGCAACGGCTCCATTACTACGAAGTCGTGCTGGACCGCCCAGGAGTTACTCCACACGCAATTGTTTTAACTTAATACTACGCATCCTAGCATGGACTAATACGTAGAAAACGCTCCGCCTTCACCTTGTCTGTTCAGACCCCGACCACGAAGTCTACTTGGAGCCAAAGTAATCACCATGATTTCGTGCAAGGCCTAGCGAAATATTGCTTTCGCAGGTAAACTCTGGGACTTCTTCTAGCATACATAGTAAATAACTGAAACATGTATCTACAAAAAAAATGTTTCAAATGGCTCTGAGCACTATGGCACTTAACGTCTGAGGTTATCAGTCCCCTAGAACTTAGAACTACTTAACCCTAACTAACCTAAGGACATCACACACATCCATGCACGAGGCAGGATTCGAACCTGCACCGTAGCGGTCGCGCGTTTCCAGACTGTAGCACTTAGAACTGCTCGGCCACCTCGGGCGTCACCTATCTACAGAAACGCACGACTTCATCTCCGTCATCACGACAAAGACCTAACTAACAAGATCTTACCTAGCTGCAAATTCTAACATGAAATAACAAAACAAATCTCCTGTGAAAGAAATCGGATTAGTATCTGATTTATCTTAGAAATCTCACATACAATACTAACAGTCAGCGCACGAGTACCTCGAAGACCCATTTTCCTTCGGGGTCTTTGTGGAGGGGAGAGCTGGACTTCCTAAGGCCACACTGCGTCTACAGTTCCGATCGTATCTTTGACGTCTACACCAACGGTGATGGTGATAAGTTTTTTAACTTATAGTGGGAGAACCCATTTAATCGCCCTTCACATGTTGCAGACGACACATTCACGGAGACAGACACCCAGATTACCACACTCACCTCAAACACACAACACAACACACAAAACAAATGCAAAAAGGAATGTGAGGGCATACGAAAACTGAAACAGGACCTGCAAATGAATAACTAAATAATACACACTACCCATTTTCCCTACACGGGCTTTCAGTATACCACAGGAGAAACAGCCGATCGTGGATTGATATCTGAATTTTGCAAAATAAATTTAAAAGAGGAACAACGTTATCCTTTCAAACCTAATAACTACCGCTGCTCGTGCCGGAGTCGCTAAACCTGCCACCATTGTCCCTTCGTCCATCGATGGCAACCATATACGATAGATGATTCATAATTGTGACGAAAAGGTACCTCACTGCAATCTGCACCCAAAGCGACTGGCGACCACGCTGATGACATCTAACGTGTGAGGAATGTTCCTGCGACTACGCACTACAACCTTTGAAGTATATTCCACAATGTCATTGTTAAGAGATTGAACAGGTCATTCCGCTCGGTTCTATCCTTGCCCTATTGGAAGGTGGCGCGTTGTGTTCGTTAATGGTCGCTGCAGTGTGGAGTTTGCGGATGGAGGATCCTATCACAGCGCAGCACAGCCGTCATTCTACTGTCTATAGTGTTCAGACGCATCCGGCATCCACATGTTACTCCGAGACTGACTTATCAACCTCGCTGCGGAATCCATCTCTGAGGGTCCCAAATTGGAGGTGGGAACGAAATGAAAATTCACGAATTAAAACAGTATGTGATTACAAAATCGAGTCAAATGTATACATTTATCACTATGAAGTAGCACGGCCTTTGGTCTGTATGCATGCACTAATTTGATTGGGAAGGATGTCGTAACGCTTTGGTATTCTGTCCTGAGGCAACTTGGCCCATTACTATTTTAACTCCCCTTAATATCCCGGATACCGTTACTGGGACGGTGCTGACGTCAAACCTGGCCCCATACATGTTCTATCAGGACAGATCAGGCGATCTAACTCGCCAATGGAGTACCCCTACGCCATACAGAGATTCACAGAGACATGAGTGATATATGTATGTGCATTGTCCTGTTCAAAAACAGCGGTATGATAGTGTCGCACGAGATACAACAGATGAGGATGCAGGAAGCCCATGTGTACCATTGTCACCAAAGTTCTCTCAGTCACTACGAGCTGCGATTGGAAATTCAATGTGCGAATCAGCTCGCATTCTGCAGTGCCATAGAAGACAATCCGTACTGTAAATATGTTTCCAGACGACACTGAAATATTGTTGAACAACACATTAACTTACTGACCGCCACCTCTTCCTAGCAACTGGCACCAATTTTGAATTTTGGTGGTAAAGAAAGGTCAATTCTTGTATCTCTACTAAGCTAAGAAAATGACACGAAAGAAAGGACAGTTGTACTACCTCCACTAACCTAAGTCACTCGACTGCCACTTCCTCCTAGGGATTTGTGGGAAAAGGACTCAGCCTGCACTGGGCTGCTGGTGACAGGAAGGAGTGTACTTTCTTTATTTTGGAACAATTTATTTAGGGATGGGGTATATTTATCACAGTGATACAGATCACATGCTCTGACAGGCCACACAGCATACAGACCTGCAAACTACTCCTAAAAAATCATGTATAACGCTCTACACAACTGCCTGCTAATTGTAAACTGTCAAACTAATGCATTGCACAACCTACAGACATGCAAACCACTCGTAAATAATGCAGTACATTTACGTCCAGAGAGCCAAACAACTCGTAAATTATCAAAATAATAACTCATCTAAAAGACTTTGCAAACATGCTAGCTTATCGTCGACTGTGGAAATCGTGCACAAATCTTTATTTAAACAATTAGAGGCAGCACCGCCATCCAGTGTGTTCACCAGGAGGTCCACACAACAAGTGACCTAGTACACAGTACCACCACCACAGGGCACTGTCAAACAATTCTGTGATGTAATCCAAGATGGCAGTCGTGACATCATCTGATTATTCATGATGGCGGCAAACAGTGTGTTCACCACAAGGTCTGGACCTAGTACACAGTACCACCACCAGAGAGTGCTGTCATCCGTTTCGTGACGTAATCCAAGATGGTTTGGGGGAGGAGGGGGCGGGGGGGGGGGGGGGTAATGGTGGAAAAACGACTCTGTCTGTGCTGGAAATACGTTTTTATTTTGCAGGCAATGTCTCCACCACGAGATCTAGATTCCAACTGACCTAGTGCACAATATTACCACCAGAGGGAACTGTCACCCCTCCTGTGATGTAATCCAAGATGATCGACTGGAGGAGGAAAATGGCGAAAATAACTCAGCCTGCATTGGGCTGGAGAGGGTAAGGAAGGAGTGTAATTTATTCAATTTGTAACAATTTATTTAGGGATGCAGTATATTTATCGCACTGATAGGAAACACATGCTTGGGGTCACGCCACACAGCCCACAGACCTGTAAACTAGTCCTATATAACGCTTTGCAGAAATGCAAACAACTCCTAACTTACCTAAATAATTTCAGTACCGGCATGCAGACTACTCCTAAATATTGTGGTACACTGATCTGTAGACATGCTCAGTACTCATAAAATGATCAAATAACGCATAGTGCAACCTGCAGACTAGCTCGCAAATTAATGCAACAGACACGCAAACAATGTATGCAGAAACCGTCCGCCACCCCCTGTCCAGTAGATCGCACAGTAGGCTACATGCAGCCCTCAAAGTGACATGACCATCAGCTGTCAAGGCACGCACAGATGCCCTCAAGCATAAGGAAGCGACATCCCTTTCACATAGGTATGAAAAGGTGTTCCCTACGCTTTCAACTACCTAGTTTCAACTACTTTTCAAGGTCATCCAATGACCTACTTCCTCCATACAGATGACCTTGAAAAGCAGTTAAAACTAGGAAGTTGAAAATGTAAAGAACTCCTTTCTGTACATATATGAGACACGTCCACCCATGCCTGATTTTCTCTCAGTGTTATTCCGTGTCGCCAGTGATCAATTATTGACGAAATAGTATACTTAGTAGTAGAGGGAACGTGATATGTTGTCATTTGAGCATCAGGCTTATAAAGTATGTGTTTGTGTTCCAACATGTGTAAAGGAAGTTACTATGTCCAGTCGCTTTCCCTCCCACGGAAATCTTTCGCATAAAATAGGACAATTGGGCTAGGATCTATGCAGTGTGTATGACCAGAAATCATGTACCGGAAGTCCCGCTATCATGGATATTTAGAGTATAAATTCATGCATGACAGCCACAACCAATCAGTCTTCTGTGGTAGTTGAAAGTGTCAACATGGATTCCTCCAAAGTCCTTAACATGCCTCAGCTCTTAGGGAGGAGGACGAGACCAACCGACGAACGCTTTGGTTTATGGTTACTACTGGAGAACCTGGACAATCTTATTTCTGACATTAGCCACATACATTACACCGAAAATGGTACGCTCCTTAGCAAGAAGAATTTAAATGTGGTTACTGCTATTACAGAACCGCTTTGTGGTTACATTATGGTACTTAAAATCTGTGATCAAGGGGACTGTCAGGAGAAGTTAGAGAAGGGACGATCTGTAATGTTAAAGAAGGAAGTGTGTGTCTCAATTAACTATTATCTACGTAGCAAATTCTCCAGTTCGTCATAGCAAGACATGGCGTCAAGGCGAAGCTACCATTTCTCCTACATGGAAGCGGCTGTGTGACAGCAAGAGGAATATTGGATAAAATCTGCAAGGAAGCACTGGAAACCATTTCGAAGAAATATAAAACTCCTCTGGCAGTACCATATAATGTGGAATTAGCCGGCGTTAAATTGGATGTTCTAATGGAAGAGTTGCTTTGAATATAGCAACAGCTACTTGTAACGATTATTAACTTTTGGATTTAGACTTAACGCAAGACTTTGCCTGAATTTTTAATAAAGTGGAGACGTGCGACTACCTAATATCGACCCACGACTTCTGCATGGAAGGAGACCTCAGGGAAGCAGCAATGTGATTGTGGACAACGATAAGACAGCTGGAATAGACTCTTTAAAGTAGATAAGCTCCAGTTCTAGAGTAAAGGTATATAACAAATTTATATGTCTAATCACATGTCCAAGAGTAAACAAAGTTATCGGTAACCATCTTACAGACTTTAGAAAGTGTCCAGACACTCGACTATGGGAAACATTTACGTCTTCTTTGGCTCAGGAGCATGGTATTACCAGGCTGGAGGCTACTATATACAACTGCAGAATACAACCCAGTGCAGAGCTGTCTAAGTGTATTAGACACTAACAAGCAGGTGTTACAATGTGCTCCACTTTACTCTGTGCCAATTGCGTCCATTTGGTGTCGGCTAACTAATAATTTACAGAACGGTTGCTGTGTGGTGTTTAACAATGTTCTGCAATTTGTCTACTGGAGTAATAAGAACACCCGAAAACTGACTGGTGTGCAAGTAAGTCTGCCGGACTCTCAAGACCGAGAAAAGCTTAGCTCTGCACACAGTTTTAATTACCTACCTGTAAACTACATAGAGGTTCCCGCTACAAGAGCAGACCAGAATGACTTACCTCCACGCAAAAAGCGAAAGGGTATATCATCCACTGTCTTTCCCTCATTCCTCCAGCTCATTGTGTCAGAAATAGTCCATCAATCAGCATTAGTCTTACAAACAGGAGAATGGCGCTCCATTATAGCCAACCAATCCGGAAACATATAGCACCTGCGTTAGGCGTTTGCTGTCCACCTGTGAGAACTCTGAAACTGCGCACTATGTCCATCAAAAAAATTCCACATGCTGGGGCTCACCCAAACAATGCAGCGGGTTTTGCTTTTAAGGTGAACACGCAGGCCATTATCCCTTTTCTCAGGGAAAAACTGTTTTGGTCCATGGTCGGTTGGCCGGCCGGCACAGCGGCGTGCCAACTCACCCTCCTACGGACGTTCCAGCGGGCTGGTTGCCTCCTCTGGGAAACAACTCCTGTGGCTGTCGTGTCTTGAATGTTTGTGTACGCCAGCCTCGACTTTTTAATATTGCTACGTACTTGCGATTTATTTGTTAGATTTGCGTATCGATTAAATGGAAATATGTAAAATTGACTCTGCCCTATCTTGTTTGGACTCGAATGAAACGTCTTGATATACAGAATCCGAAGGTGAGGTCGGAATATGTAAGAAATGAACGCCAGGAGACCACGCCACCTTACAAGTCTTTGAAGGTCAACGAAGGTAAAAAAGGTAGCATCATCGTCCATTTACAGAAGGTGTTTGAAGTGATGACCATTGGAATCAATGCAGTGCTGCAATCTTCTTATCATGGATTGAGTGGTATTCCTTATAACATTTGCACTTATCGAATCACAGGGCCTGACAATTCTCTCTCGTACATTGTGTAAATAGGAAATATTCGCCACAGAAGGCGTATCCATCTAACGTGTCTTTGACATGTAAACTCCATTTGACGGTTTCGCAATACAACACTAATAGGAACAGTACGATTATTATTGTAAGTAGGCTGTTTAGGTTTTCTTATTGGTAACGCCGCTTAGCGCTCGCTATGAAAAATCACTGGCTGTGCTGTGCGCAGTCTGTGTTTAGTTTGCATTGTTGTCTGCCATTGTAGTGTCGGGCAGCGGCAGCTGGATGCTAACAGCGTGTAGCGTTGCGCAGTTGGAGGCGAGCCGCCAACAGTGGTGGATGTGGGGAGAGAGATGGCGGAGTTTTGAAATTTGTGAGAATGGATGTCATGAACTGATATATATATTATGACTATTAAAGTAAATACATTGTTTGTTCTCTATTAAAATCTTTCATTCGCTAACTACGCCTATCAGTAGTTAGTGCCTTCCGTAGTTTGAATCTTTTATTTAGCTGGTAGTAGTGGCGCTCGCGGTATTGCAGTAGCTTGAGTAACGAAGATTTTTGTGAGGTAAGTGATTTGTGAAACGTATAGGTTAATGTTAGTCAGGGCCATTCTTTCGTAGGGATTATTGAAAGTCAGATTGCGTTGCGCTAAAAATATTGTGTGTCAGTTTAAGCACAGTCATGTATAATTTTTCTAAGGGGACGTTTCAGTATCATCGAATCAAGTGAATTTGAATGATGTAGTCCTTCGAAGAACAAGTCGATATGCTTCTCATTTATCGAGAATGCCAACTAAATTTAGTGAGAGCTAGAAACTTATACGCTGAAATATATCGTCATCATACTCACCCTACACGTCGTACATTTAAATATGTGTATGATAATCTGAGAACAACTGGATCTTTAACGCATTGGAACCATATCTGGCAAAGGAAAGTTACGAATGAGGAAACGGAAATTGGTACTCTTGCCACTGTGGTTCGGATTCCTTGTGTTAGTTCGCGTCAAATCGCAAGGGAATCTGTTCGTTTTCTGTATCGCCATAAATATCATCCCTACCATATAGGTCTCTACCAAGAATTAACTGGTACGGATTGTATGTGTCGCGTTGAATTCTGTCGATGGGCTCAACTTCAGATTCAGAGGGATGACACATTAATTTGATTTTATCTACTGACAAGGCTACATTCGCGAACCATGGAAATGTTAATTTATGTAACGTGCATTATTGGGCAACTGAAAATCCAGGTTGGCTGCGGTAAGTTGCTCACCAAAAGCCGTGGTCGGTGAATGTATGGTGTGGGATTCTGGACAACAGAATTATAGGCCCCTATTTCATTGAAGAATATCTTAATGGTAGGAAGTACACCACATTCCTGCAAGAAACATTTGGTCTGTTATTGGAAGAAGTGCCTTTAGGAGAAAGGAACAGAATGTGCTATCAACACGATGAGTGTCTGGCACATTTTCGCTGATGGCTAGAAATGAGTTGGAGAGACATTTCCCAAGTCGTTGGATTGGACGTGGAGGAGACGTGTCGTAGCCAGCTCTTTCGCCAGTCTTGACGTCTCTGGATTTTTCTTCTGGGGATTCGTAAAAGACATTGTTTATGGAGACGTTCCAACTAAACCTGAAGATATGCGAGAGAGAACTGTCAGAGCATGTGCTTCGATAAGTGCAGATGTGATAAGGAAGACCACTTTATCCATGATAAGAAGTTTGCTGCACTGCATTGATACCAATGGTCATCACTTTGAACACTTCTGTTAACAGACGTTCATGCCAAATTTTGACTTTCGTTGACCTTTAAAGATTTTACTATTACACATCATTGGATTCGTCTCGGTAGGCGCTATCACAAAGTAAGTACCAAACTATAGTATCCCAATGTATCAAAAAAAAATGACCTTCATAGCTCTGAAAGGACCCCACATAGCGACAAAAAACCAACGTCATATTATGGCTTCCGTTGTCCCATGCAACTTTTGTTCCACAAACTTGTGAGTTAACGAGCATTGCGCTCCCATTTAAATATATGCCTTCCTGTCGTCCAGTACCGCGTGCCACAAAGTGAGCAGATTTACCATGAGATGGGGAAATTCACAGGCGTCTATTGTCTATTCAGGTCTAAGTGCTGTAGTGTGCGAGTTGGACAGACTATAACCTAGATCAGAGGGAAACCCAGTAGAAGCCATTTGTGGCTGAGGAGACGTAGCAGTGTTCAATATGGTGGACCAAAGATGAGCCATAAAGGGAAACATGTATGAAAACTACTTAATTCTGTAGTAATGCAGGGAATCAAGCCACAGTTATTTTAATCTACCAACCTCCATAAATTTTTATGGTTTCAGTGAAATTAACAAGTGTTGTAACAAAGACGTGAATGCTAAAAATCTGTACACTTTGGTCGATCTTAACGATCGACATTTCATATACAAGTACATCATTGAAATGACAAACTTTGTAAATATCAACTCTGTGACTTTATTTGTTTAAAATACATAGTAAATTTAAATTATCGGTATTTTCAGTTAAGCATCAGATCATCATTTCCTCTGCACAAAACACATTGAACGATGACAGCATGGCACCTTATTTAATAATTAAGTTGTGAAGTTTAGTGCACAATAATTACTTTTGTTCTTTATTTATTTATCAGAAATCACATTGGTGCTAGGCTACTGGCAGTGACATTCGAAGTTAAGAAGGAAATTGTATTGGTTTTATGCAAAGGAATTGAACGTTTATTATGTAATGGATATTATTGTTATTTTATTTAGAATGTGAAAGTGGTCAAGCTTTGATTATTTAAATATGTTAAAATGTAGAATAAGCTGTAGCCAATCAGATGGACGGATTTAGGAAAGAGAGCTGCGCTAGTCAGCTGAGCGAAGATGTTCGGCGCGCGGGAAACGCGGTCGGAGACGCGCAAAAGGCAGTTATGGTCTAGACACCAAAGAGTACAGTTCGGATGGACGCACCAAGGAGTGCAGTTCGGGATGCAGAAGCGAAAGCGGAAGGTCGGTCTTTAGTCAGCTAGGAAGAGAAACGACTTAGAAAATTTCACGTTGTGTGGTATCGCGAGACTTAGTCTCTGAGCAGCTGCGAGCCTGGTTTGAGCTCTTAAGTTATCGCATATGTAACTTGTATTTCACGATGATACTGTGAATGATAGAACTGTGTAAAATGGATATACGCTCGAGTGTAACAGTAGCTCTAAATAAGACCACTTTCGCTATTAGTTTGCTTTCTGAATAAACATTATTCTAACCAAATCACAACTGTGTTGCCTCCATCATTCATGGGACGTTAATTGAGTTCCTGATATTATTATTATTACTGTTATGATATGTTATGTTGACTTTATAGTTCGCGAACTTGCCGTCAGCCAGACAATTTAACCAAAGAGTCACAAGTGTCTAATTTAGGGCGTGTAATGCGACACGTGCAGTTCAGCCCCTAGAAGATCTTAAGCCAAGACATTTCGACGAAGAGGAACTGCATATGAGCCCGAACATCTTTGGGATGTTAGCTCGCAAGCTCTTCAGCTACTATCATGATTTCGCAGTTATTCTTGGTGGCAATAGTTAGTGACTTACCCTGTATACCGGGCGATTATGTGTTCGTTTACAACGTTGCAGTGACATCCGACCCTGTCTCCTGAGTGGTTCGCCTTTGTTGTGAGGCAGTGTACACTCCTAAGATGTGTATTCGTCACCGACTACTTTCATACCTTCATCCGGGATCGAATAAATCATGCACCCGCCAGTGGAGGCAACCAGACGTAACTGTTACAGGAACCATTTTAGGTGTTTCCCTGCCCCACCTTTCTCGGGCGCAAGGGTGCTGCAGGGCTAGATTCTTGTTCGTAATGGACGCTTACAGACCAAATTGTTCGCGAGAAAGAAATTTTATACATCGACCACGGCCTCTCAGCCCGAAAGTTTCAACTGAAGACAACACAGGTCGTGAAAGCCTACATTGTACGATTAAACGCCTCTACGGGGAGGAAATGTCAGTTTTGGTTCGCCGTCTGGAGGGACTGCGCAAGAAGAAAGCACAGCAACTGTGTACGCTTACTTTCCTGCTACGCTGCCGGGACACCGCGACAGTGCCGAAGTTTCTGAAGGCGAGGAGAATGTTTCACTCGGGGCAAGCGCACCGTATTTACAACCGCATGGAACTAGCGATACTACGGGAACGAATACACCAGACGCGGCGAGAACTAGCGGAAACTAGCAGTAAGCTGTTATATCTCCATTTATATATCAGTAACATAACGGAGTGTGATGACTGGAATAAGGTGGACTGTCTAACGTTCAGGACCATGGAGTTCAGTGCAGAAATGACAACTAATACGAATAAGAGGGAATTCGATGGCCTACAGAAAGGCAGAGGTGAAACATCAGTCGCTGGCAACTCTCGAACTGTTATTAACATGTCTGGGAGAAAATTAACAAAAGAGGAACATTCAGTTCTATCGAAAGGAGGCAACTTTGCAATCACGCCACTAAAGGTTCCTGCGGAGGACATTATAGCGAATGTGGAGGCAGGAATCCGTTTGCTATCATCGCATTCCGCTGATGAAATCAGGACTGAAACAGCTAGAATATTACGCCAAGCGAAACCACCTACGAGCAATTTGTCTCAAGCGGAAAGGAGGGCACTGAGGGAGATCAGTGCAGATAAGAGCATTGTTGTACTTGCAGCTGATAAAGGAAATGCTACGGTTTTGCTGAACACCGACGATTATCACAAGAAGATTAATGACCTTTTGGATCGCACTACGTAGAAAAAGCTTCAGAAGGATGCTACAACCAAAATTTTGGGAAATACCAGTCAACTGGTGAAACAATCTTCTCTTTCCAGAATGAGATTTTCACTCTGCAGCGGAGTGTGCGCTGATATGAAACTTCCTGGCAGATTAAAACTGTGTGCCCGACCGAGACTCGAACTCGGGACCTTTGCCTTTCGCGGGCAAGTGCTCTACCAACTGAACTACCGAAGCACGACTCACGTCCGGTACTCACAGCTTTACTTCTGCCAGTATCCGTCTCCTACCTTCCAAACTTTACAGAAGCTCTTCTGCGAACCAATCTTCTCTTTCTTCGGATGATAAAAAACAACTCTGCAAAACGGAAGCTAATCCACCCAGATTTTATGGACTCCCAAAGGTACAAAAACCACAGGTCCCGTTGAGACCGATTATGAGTGCCATAGGATCTCCAACACAAGAGGTGGCCAGATATCTCGCCTGCTTGCTGCAACCACACATCGGCAGAACGGACAGTTACATTAAAAACTAGGCGCATTTTATTGAAAAACTGACGGACATTAACGACAGCCCAAGTGATATTCTTGTGAGCTTCGATGTAGTGTCATTGTTTACCATGGTGCCTGTAAACGAAGCTATTTCATATATAGCAGATATTTTTACGACTGACTTAGTGGCTTTATTTAAACACTGCCTGACGAGAACTTATTTCCAGTATAACAACGAGTTCTACGAACAGATTGACGGTGTGGCGATGGAAGCCCTCTCAGCCCAGCTGTTGCCAATTTATTTATGGAGATCTTCGAACAGCGAGCGCTGCAGACTGCCAGTAAAAAGCCTGCCAAATGGTACCGCTATGTTGATGACACATTTGTATTGTGGACTCATGGTGAAGAAGAGTTGGAGGTCTTCTTGGTGCATCTGAACAGCATCGACACGAAGATATAGTTTACGATGGAGAAAGAGAGCAATGGTCAACTCAATTTCCTGGATGTGTTTTTAATTAAACGGGTGGATGTGACGCTGAGGCACAAGGTATATAGAAAGAACACTCACACGGATCGATACCTCCACAAGGAATCTAACCATCATCCTAGGCAAAAAAGGTGTCATGAAAACCTTGGTGGACAGAGCCAACAAAATCTGCGAGCCGGCTTACTTACAAGGTGAACTGAATCACCTGCGGTCAGCCTTTATGAAAAACGACGCCCGACATCCCCTAGCAACACTTGGGGTATAGAAAATTCCATGCAGTTGTGGACAAGTATATATTGGAACAACGAAAAGAAGTGTAAACACCCGCTTAGCCGGACATAAAAGAAACTGTCGCTTAGGACACGTCGAAAAATCGGCCGTAGCTAAGCATGTTTTTCGAGTGGGAATCACGAAATTAAATTTAATGAGACAAGCGTTCTAGAACGAACATCCCATTATCATGCACGCATGTATAGAGAACCAATAGAAATTCACAAACACCGTAACAATTTTAATAGAAAAGAGGAAATTTTAAAGTTGGACAAAATATGGATGTCGACGTTGCGCCAGCAGAATGACAATCGATTACTCTTAAACGAGAATGATGACGCCTTTCAAAGATATGCATACCGTTGGCATCACGTGACGAATGGTGGTGCCCTCTATGCGCTCTATAAATACGAGAGTACCTGGGGCCTCAGTGGCAGTAGCCGGACGACCTCAGAAAATGTCTCCCGCAGATGGAGACGAAACATCAGGTGGAAACTTTATACATCGACCACGGACTCTCATCCCGGAAGTTTCAACTGAAGAAATTGCATTCTGTTTGGGCTGACCCAGATCTCCTAGGCAACACGCAATTCTTTTTTATCCTCCTCCGGGTAACTACGAACCAGACTTTGTCGGTAGCGGTCAGTAGCTGTTGATGCTGACGCCAGCCACCACTATGACGCCGCTCTTCAAAACTTCATGACTCTCAGTGACGGGTGAATATTCGAAGGATGATGTAAGCAAATTTGTCGGGCGATTTCCATTGCCGACAACTCTTGTTAATGGTAAAATGACAATGCCTACACGGTGTAAAATTAAAATGACCCTTCGAAGCATGTTGACTGACAGAACTGTGCATACAAGATGCATTATACTGCTCAGAATAAGAGAGACAGTGTATTCTAGTGAGTTGCAGTCATGTTGACGGACAGAACTGTGCACACAAGCTGCATCATACCGTTCACAATAAGAACCACAAAGTGCCCTACTGAGTTGCAGTGAGAATGGAGGTTTAGATTATCTCCATTACACAGGACGTAGCCATTCCCGGCCGTCAGGAGAGAACTAAGAAAGAGATTTCCGAAAAAAGAACTGTGTTGATAGGCTGATGCAAAACTTATTACGACCAGCTAATAGCACTTTATAGTTTCTGAGAAAATTGTCAGTAGCAAAAGAGGAGGGATTAGCACGAAACGAAAGGACCCTGCGATAAAGCTGTTCAAAGAACGACGTCGTGACGTTTTCCAGCGAGTCCCAAATGACGAAGGTTCTGACTAGCGACGACTTCCACAAGAAAGTCAGCCTTCCGCAAATCAATAACTGCGATAAGTATTCTGAGCAAAGATAAACTCACCCAGAAATCAGAGCAGCGCGGAGCTGAGGGCAGGAGATCTCTTTTCGTGGGAACTGCAGCTTTAGTAACAGATATTCCATTCACTGTATTCGCTTCTGACACATCTGAAACGGAGAGCCCACCACTGGACTCAGATTACGCACAAGAAGCAACGCTATTCCCTCCCCCTTCCAGTTTATTTAGCCTTCTAGCTTCCCTATCATAAAATACCCTATAATCGCCACTGGTAGTTGTTTTGCTTTATTCTTTCCTTTTGTATAGTTTCATTCGACGGTTTATTCGCCAGTTCCTGCTTTTATCTAAGGTTTGGCGTAGAGTAGATACTTCACTTTTTCGTGACAATCAACCCTTCCTCTCGTAGCCAGTAACAGATAATGATCGGAAATGTTGTTATAACTGCGGTGGCTTCCGCGGCCAGAGTCAGTTGATATAAACGTTTTTCCGGTAGGGTGTTGCGATTGCGTCATACTGTGAAGTAACTGTCCACGAGTAAAACCGACGTTTCAGCAATAACTGCAATGCCTTCTTGTGCCTCTAGTGGCATACGCACTGCGGGAGTGTACAAGGTCGACTGGGAGTTTGGAGAAGTCTAAAATCGGCGGAGACGGCGCATCCATCAGTACCAGAGCTATATTCGCTTTTTTTTAAAACTTTGTTTCCAGCCTGAGTAAGATGTTTAGCCATGATCAGTTACATTATGTACCCTTCGCTATTTACACTATTTATCCATTGTAACATCCCACCCGTCACTTATCTGGTTTTTGTGTGTGTTCACCCCAGGTAATTGACTAACGGATCAACAGAGAGTGCAAAACTGCCGCAATGTCGGCTAACGCAAAGAAAGTAATAAGGCCCTGTGACTCCTGGTTGAACTGCGGTTACAGTGTTGACATTAATTGATTCAGAATTGATCCCTTTTAATTAAAACGGGGTGCACATTGATGTTATATTCAGCTATTGAACACCAGATGCAAATGTTGAACATAAAATTAAGAAAGTGACTTGGGATTTCAACTACTTGATTGAAAACTCATTTTAACTCACGACCTTCAATCATCACAATATATGGCTCTCCTAACAGGCAGTCGTGATACATTGCGTTTTTGTGGAGTAAAGCGCGATAAATCAAAAGTAATTCCTATTGACTGACCCAGGCGTAATGCGAAGTGCGAAAAGAATTCTACAATACAAGGCCCATGAAACCCTCGAGGAAACTTTGCCAACAAATTAATCAGTGGCCGGAGCGGGCGCAATATCACCGAATTCAGCGTGGCGGGGCGATGTCGTTATGGGAACGTCGGCCGACCTCGTGGTGCTGCAAGGCTGCACTCGTCTATTCACTTCTAGCTATCTTGCTCAGTACATACCTAAACGAAAACTTTCTATCTCCAAACTCAATCGTTCCGTTTGCTAAGTCCTAAACTGCAGAGATGCTCACTCTCTCTCAGGCAAGCTGAGTAAAGAACGCCACGTCCGCACTCTAGGCAAACTGGGAACGGAAGACCTCTACGGGGACTTCTCCCAGTCCGCTCTTCGCCTCGGTTTCCCCTCCAGCAAAATCACTTACGCCAATTGCAGCACAAGTCGCGTTAATTATGCGTTGCTTCCCAGTGCTGACCAATGCCTCCTCTGTGAAGTGAACAAATTCCCACAAAATTTCCCTTCCTCTCAACTTCTGCTATTTAGCTTCTCCCAGGCCACCCATCAAGGTTAGCGACTGCACAAAACACCAATTTTTCCGGAATTCTGACTCCCAGGAAAGTACTTCAAATTCCTTGGTCCTATGTTCCCATCAGAGGCCGGCATATTTCATTCTGTCGCTCTTCACCTTATTTCCTTCACACTCTGCAGACCGTGAATTCAGCGTGAAGTTGCTATAGTCATGTACACGCATATTTTGGCCTCTGTTGACTGCTCCACTGTAGCTTTGAGTGGCTTACTTGCATGTTTCACTGAAAACGGGACGATGGACATTTATCAACAGGCATACAAGTTCTCTGTCTGCTTACCGGTACACCAGCATGGGGTCAACCACCCACTCACTGTCACTCATCTTAAGACAGCTGGAGGCCGCGCCCCATTACCGCTTTCTTAGAGCTTGAGCCGCCCTAAGCTGCCTATTGTCGCTTCCTTTCACCACTCACGCGCCGGCCATGGTCAACTAGCCTCCAGTAAATCGACTCATTTCCACAAAGTTTTTCATGTCGTGTGAATTACTTTAAAACATAAATTTTATTGCATAGTATTCTGTATTATCAGCACAATCCATTATACTCTGTAATAAGCTGTAATTTATCTGCTAATTTGGGTTCACTGAAGGAATTTATACCGGGCAAACGAAAGTTTAGTGTACAAATGTTTTTATTTAATAAAAAATTTAAGTAACCTAGAAAACCAAAAGCACATTTATTTTTATTTATCAAAGCAGGGTCGACCATACGTATGGGGTCTGTAAAATAAACTGCATGTGTATATGTGCTACCACTTTCGGAGGTCACCAAACTCAGCACAAAAGATGCCCATTTTCTAAATAAATAAGCCTCAAACGCAGTCTGGATCTTACGTATGACGTATCACATACACACACACACACACACACACACACACACACACACACACACACACGGAACATATCAGAATGACGGAGTATTCACTCCTCTGAAAATCTCGAGACAAAAGTACCTTCTGTGAACTGAAAATAATTCTATAATGGAAAAAGAATGTTTGCTATTTGAATAATTACTATGAGCAGAACTGGTGCTGACTGAGGTACCGGTTGAATTAAAGACAAGAGAAGCACGAGGCATTGGTACAAAGCCTCATGGCTTTTCAATACTACCGTCCTGCAAAATTTGTCACCTACTTCTTTTATTTAAATTTAAGAAAGGAATGAGTTCGAAATACAGATATGAGATCTCATATAACTTTGATTATTTTTTGTTTCAAGAATACAAAGATTTTACACAGCACAAGGCGATTAAGATTACGTTATACACGTAACGCCCCCAAAACAGCCACACAAAGGCATCCTCCAAAACTTGCACATGAAAAAGCATATAAGAAGCAAATCCTATTTGGTGAATGAAATACCGTCTCACTAAATTAGAGTGCTTATCGAATATAGCTCATAATCAGAACGGAATCTGCTCCCCCATGACCGTAGCAGCTACTACGAGCAAACAAGAACACTTTGTCCTCGTTCAAAACTTGCACCCAGAGAAGCCTCGCTCCTCATTTTCTGAAGCCACACTTGCCTCCAAGACCGTCAGTAAAGAAAACTACCGTAGCAAAAGCCGCAGCGGATATACGGAAGTCGAGATTAGTCGAGTAGTCGACACATAATAAACTGGACGTACAGAAGTTCGTAACACCGCTTCCTTTGGACGTAGAACTGAAAATATAAAATAGTACCCGAAAGCCAGTAAAAGTCCCAAAATCTAAGATCCATAATTCAAGTCCCACTGGAATAGCATCACTTGAATAGTAGCAAGAAATCCAGTATAAAGTGACTTAATTTTTCAAAAATGGACAGAAAAGAAATAGAATCCATTAGTTTCAAATTAAAATAATAGTAGATCGCAAACTAATGTATTTATAGATAACGGAATTGAACGAGTGAACTCAAAGAATACTCTTTGTGAGTACTCTTTGAGGACACTGCTTATTACAGAAGAAAAAAAATCGTACGTTGTTAATGTGCTCCTAGCGCTTGCTGGATCAGGTCGTATCTCAACGTATGCTCTTGTACGTTGGCGCGAAGAGATTGTTTTCGTGCATTTTTGGAAATTTTGCGATTTGCTAGAAATCATTAAACTTTAAATAGGTAGATCAGCAACCTTGAGTATATCACTACGTACAGCTAAGAGAGGAAAAGATCCGGTCTTGTCTTAAATTGATTATCATGCAGAGAAGACTGAACTTTGATCCAAAGTAATAAACTGTTGGTATTTTACCGACATAGGAAGTGAACATTGGTATTGAATTGTGGGAAAGTATTGAAGTTTCGTTCAAGTAGCAAATGAAATCTGAATCTTGTTACAAACTCTTTGACGGAAACTTACGTAACTAATTCCACCCAGCTTAGGGAAAAGTTACTTTTTTATTACAATGATAGGACGTGATAGTATAGAATAAAACAGCATAAAGTGGATTTACTGTGTGACATTTCTTTCAAACCATTTAATATTGTGTGTTTATGAAATATTTATTTGTGCGACGTCACAGATCAAGTAACAGAGCACAGTATACATAAATATTCTTTGCCGCATTACAAAGTTATTGTACCGATTCGAACTATTGAGCTTACGTAAACTGAAAACTTTAGTGGAGAAACTATTACCGTACAGGGACTGTAGCCATAATTAGTACAAGGACAGCCATTGGTGTGCAGCTACGCATTGTAAGGTCTCAAGCAAATCCAACACCTTCCATGAAAATCCTGACATGGTAGCAAATCCGTCAGTATGTCACATAGCTCCAAATAAATCCTGACATTAAATTAACTAAAGTAATACGATCAACGAGTGAGCAAATAGAATACCACAGACTAACACAAGAACGCCTAAATGCTTGTCATACCTTCCCACCGTGAAACACATGCAGTTCCGAGGGGAGGAACGAGAACAGAAGCCGAGAGCAGAATCGTGTAGGCTAGGAGGCCCTATGATAAGGGACGAACACCCACGTCGCCAGCTGACCGCCAAAACCACCCCCCAACCCATGTTAAAAGATAGAGCCCTCCAGAAGAACAGTATAGATCTTACGATAACACTAAAAGGTCCACACCACCTGCAAGTTTTAGCGTGAGACTTTGTCGCCTCTCTGTTACGTTGCGAACGTAAAGAAGATTGCCCCACCACGAAAAGTATAACGTTTCTCACTGGATAGATAGAATTTTTGTAGGTGGAGCTTAAGGTTAACATTGAGACCCCGACTGGTCAGTTAAAAACACAGCCAGATAGCTTTTTTTTAAATAAATTCGGTAAATTGTAGTAAGGAGAAGTTAGGAGAGAGTTGCTTCGGAGACGACGAGCTGGATAGCTGGTGCGCCGGCCGCTGTCGCCCTGACGCTGCCTAAACACCGACAAGGTAATGAACGCACGCGATGCCGCATTTTTGAGCGCATAACGCTTCACTCAGAACTGCAGAAGTCTTATCTGTTACATCCTCTTTTAACGTAATACTAGTGTCGATCGTCAATTTAATCTCATGGTGTTCACATTTGCTACTTGAAGTAAAAATCTGAAACCCGATGATTTTTCTGTTATATAATTATTGAGAAGCCACTGTAATTTACGACAAGTTAGATAAGTAATTAAAGATAATTGAGGGTCAGTTTCCTCTTTTGCGAAACTTAATTTAAACCTAGATTATAGATGTGATATGGCATAGGTCATCCTTCGATCCATTGTAGAACTTGGAAGCCCATTCAGGGAATATTCGTTCACATTTTTGTTGAACGCAGTTGGTTTTTACCATCCTGTATTAAAACATTTCCTTTTACCAATAGTGCAATTTATAAACGATGTTTTGTGAGTAGAATGAAATTTCCAGTGGTAAACGTAACTGCTTTTTCGACGTTATTTTACCAGCTAACTAAAAATAGGAATGCCTTGAACCCCTTCCACTAAATTTAATTAGTATTAAGATTCTTTTACGGGGAGTGCAGTGGAGCTGACGCTGAAATCATTAATACTTGATTATATCATCGCTGGTCTCACTAAACTCTTCTGATCTCTATATGTGTGGTCTGGCGTCTCCTTACCAGCCACACGTCCCAGTTTCAAACTAGTCAATTCCCTAAAAAACACGCTCAGAGCGTCGTTGCGCGAAAGTGGCAGGGAGACACGACTTAGAACAAACAGACACCACGCAGAATGTTAGAGTATAGCTGTGCTCTTATACGTCGGGGATCATATAATTATTTGAACTGGTCGGTATCACTGATAAGCACTCGGCGTGAATGCAGTGCAGCAGGACAGATTTTTTTCATATAATGTTCCTCATAAGACAATATTACCGCTAGTTGGTCGGAGAACGAATTTCGTCAACAAACATTTCCAATATATCTTAAGAGGAGCAGTTACAAGCAGGAAAATGTAACAGACTACTTTCAACCTCTTAAGTGAGGAGATTGCAAAATCTGCAAGCCTCATTGTGTATAGAGGTATACTGATATGATCATTTGCCGATGGTAAACTCCGAAACATGCATCCCTCTTCTCCTTCCTCACAGTAAAACAACCTTTCTTTAATTTTAGTTTAGGGAATTTTACTTTTTTATAAGAAAGTTTTAAAAAACGAAGCACAACGAAACCAAATGACTGACTGATACAAGAACTACGTGAACTAAACGTTTAGCGCAGAGATTAGCAAAGAAATGCAACAAATTTGATGCCTTAGGAGTTGTTAGTTTCATTTTCGCTATAATAACAACAAAATACTTAATACATAGCCGGCCGGGGTGACCAAGCGGTTCTAGGCGCTACAGTATGGAACCGCGCGACCGCTACTGTCGCAGGTTCGAAACATGCTTCGGGCATTGATGTATGTGATGCCCTTAGGTTAGATAGGTTTAAGTAGTTCTAAGTTCTAAGGGACTGATGACCTCAGATGTTAAATCCCATAGTGCTCAGAGCCATTTGAATCAACTTAATTCATAAGAAATGCCTTCTTCCAGTTCGTCCTAGGAAACCAGACGCAGGGGCAATGCAGCCGATGAGCAATGGCAGACCATATTTTTGTTTACAATAGGCTTCAGCTCAGATGAACAAAGAATAGCTGTCTATAGGCAGAGTGACTAAAAAGTTCCACAATATTATTAATGAGAGACGGAAGGCTTATTGCTGACCTTTTTAATTTGACGCCTGAATATAGGAAAATACATGAAGGAGCCAAAAACTGAACATTATTGATGCTCTGCAATAAAGCGAGTCGAATTTAGTCCAAAGGAGATACCACCACAGTCGCAAAAGACGGAATAAGTCCCATGTCACTTGTAAGTACGTTGATATTCAAGTATATCTCCAATAAAACGTATGGTTACATACATTAATATTTATTACATCAGCGTTACGATCGCTTTTATCAGAGCTTTGCTACAGTATCACAAATGTCAGGACGTTTAATGCGTTTCTGGTGACAACACGCGCACCTGATAGTTAAGTCTGCGGTTAAATACCTCATAACTGTGGCAGAGATAAAAGTAAGGGTTAAGCTTTGCGGACAGAAATGGGTTTCATCACTGCTACCCGTTACCAAGATAGTATACTACTCTATCTCTCATTTGTAGTCCCGCAAGCCTACATGAGAAGTGAATGCCACTAATTTTCCACTAGAAGTGAGCACCATCAAGTCGCTGCCAGATATGAGAGCGGTTCATAGACAAATCTCACGTCCAGCTGTGTATGCACTTCTTGAGAAGCAGCCAATCACAAACACTTCAGTTCGTACTTTTACTTTTACTCTTGTCGTCACGTTAGCAAGCTAATATCTCTGAAATTCAAACACTTACAGTTTATCTTGTATAATAATGCCTATCAGATTCGTTTAAGGCTGCCTAGATGGTTATGTGTGTTGTAATCGGTCAGAAAAAGAACATGTATGATGCGACAATATCATTTTGGTATAATCACCACCATCTTCTTCTCATACACTCTGTATCCAAGAAGGAATTATGCAATAGTGAATTTGGGGATGTACGTATTCAAATCTGCCGGTGAGGGAAACAGAGACTTCTTGTGCATTATGGAAATGTTACTGACCCTACGACTTATCTTAGAAAATAGATTAGGGAAATACAAATCTACATTTCTAGCATTTGCAGACTTAGAGAAAGCTTTTGACAATGTTGACTGGAATACTCTCTTTCAAATTCTAAAGGTGGCAGGGGTAGAATACAGGCAGCGAAAGGCTATTTACAATTTGTACAGAAACCAGATGGCAGTTATTAGAGTCGAGGGGCATGAAAGGGAAGCAGTGGTTGGGAAAGGAGTGAGACAGGGTTGTAGCCTCTCCCCGATGTTATTCAATCTGTATATTGAGCAAGCAGTAAAGGAAACAAGAGAAAAATTCGGAGTAGGTATTAAAATCCATGGAGAAGAAATAAAAACGTTGAGGTCCGCCGAAGACATTGTAATTCTATCAGAGACAGAAAAGGACTTGGAAGAGCTGTTGAACGGAATGGACAATGTCTTGAAAGGTGGATAAAAGATGAACATCAAGAAAAGCTAAACGAGGATAATGGAATGTAGTCGAATTAAGTCGGGTGATGCTGAGGGAATTAGATTAGGAAATGAGACACTTAAAGTAGTAAAGGAGTTTTGCTATTTGGCGAGCAAAATAACTGATGATGGTCGAAGTAGAGAGGATATAAAATGTAGACTGGCAATGGCAAAGGAAAGCGTTTCTGAAGAAGAGAAAATTGTTAACATCGAGTATAGATTTAAGTGTCAGAAAGTCGTTGCTGAAAGCATTTGTATGGAGTGTAGCCATGTATGGAAGTGAAACATGGACGATAAATAGTTTGGACAAGAAGAGAATAGAAGCTTTCGAAATGTGGTGCTACAGAAGAATGCTGAAGATTAGTTGGGTAGATCACATAACTAATGAGGAGGTATGGAATAGAATTGGGGAGGAGTTTGTGGCACAACTTGAGAAGAAGAAGGGACCGGTTGGTAGGATATGTTCTAAGGCAGCAAGGTATACAAATTTTGCATTGGAGGGCAGCGTGGAGGGTAAAAATCGTGGAGGGAGACCAAGAGATGAATACACTAAGCAGATTCAGAAGGATGTAGGTTTTCAGTAAGTACTGGGAGATGAAGTAGCTTGCACAGGATAGAGTATCATGGAGAGCTGCATCAAACCAGTCTCAGGACTGAAGACAACAACAACAACAATGGATATGTAGTGCCAATCATGCTAAATTTCTCCGGAGAGGCCTAGCAAAGAGCCTGTCTCGAATCGAACTGCACTTGCTTGTTTCACTCCGCTCTATTGGCAACGAAATTCACCCTACTCTTTTAAAAAACTGGTCTTTGCAGCTGCCACCATTGGGTATCCTTTCTGAATGGCCGACGATGCTACTTCGTTGCAGATTAGTGCTTCTCCCACTCACCGTTGGCTATCCATCACCGCTCTCTTACAAAAACCGCTCCTCATGTCAACAGCCAGTTGCCTGCCCTTTCGGGAGCTCGCGCTTATTGTGGTCGCTGGTATGATAAGCATGAACATTCCCTTTAACTTGGTTTCATGTATTTTCTATCTGTTGATGAGGACACGAGGAACCTGGTGGTAGTCAAGGAAAGGCAGGATTAGGTTACGTGGTGGTGGTGGTGGTGGTTAGTGTTTAACGTCCCGTCGACAACGAGGTCATTAGAGACGGAGCGCAAGCTCGGTGTAGGGAAGGATTGGGAAGGAAATCGGCCGTGCCCTTTCAAAGGAACCATCCCGGCATTTGCCTGAAACGATTTAGGGAAATCACGGAAAACCTAAATCAGGATGACCGGAGACGGGATTGAACCGTCGTCCTCCCGAATGCGAGTCCAGTGTGCTAACCACTGCGCCACCTCGCTCGGTATTAGGTTATGATTGTGGCCGGGGCCGTAATCAGTTACTACAGGTTGCCTTTTACCAGTAATTCCAGACAACAATAAATAAAAAATACCACACGTTGTTAATGAAGGAATAAACAACAGCGTAAATAATAGTGTTCTCAGTGAGTTACAGTTTAGCAGATCACCACCAAATACAGATAAAACACATAATGTTTTAAAAGCAAGCCACTGTGACCTGGGCAGAAGGCCTTACCCACCAGGAATGGCAATAAATTGAGAATTTTTTAAGAACTCGCTGCAAGTTACAACTTACAGGTATTGAGATATTAAGGTAAGTCGCCACAACCACAGCAGAAGGCATCAGGCGCCAGAAATGGTAATAAATAAGATTTTAAGGCTCACTGCTAAAATACAAATACCATATTTGAATTTTCAGGCAAATGACCACAATCACGGCTGAAGGCCTTACACACCAGGAACGGCAATAATATAAAAAAAAATTGAAACCTGCTGTAAAACAGCAAATACAATGCCAAAAATTAATTTTAAAAAAACAAGCAGCTGATCCAGACGGTGTTCCAGGAATCGACCTCTGAGAAGGTCCGGCAACAAACACTTCCGTGGGAGATGAGATAGGCAGCCAAAAGTTACATTCACTTCACAAGATGGTAACTCAGACTAGTGGCAGTCTAACGAATGAGCAATGGTAATCTTGCTGAAGCTACCTGACGTCCGATAAACCAAATGCAACAATGGAACAATACGCCAAACTGGAACCGGCCGTTCTGCACTACATCCCCAGAATACTGTGCTTAGAGCACCCGGAATGGGAAAGGAATCACTAACACCAGAGTAGAAGAATCACCAACCGGCTTACAATCAAGAAAGCTGTCAAAACTACACGCCTTACCGGACAGCAGTGGCAAAGTGAGGAAACATACATTGCCGTTCCCCCAGGGCATTTAACTGGGGCGTTAGCCGCCACCAGTTAAGAAAAATTACCACTGGTTGAACGTAACAAATTGTAACACGTTGAAAGCAGTGAAGAATTACAAGAAATTGAGGAAAGCTAATCAGATCCGCCTTCCCCAACCACTCCACTAGCTGCTCTTCGCCTTGGCGACACTACGAGCAGCAACACGAACCGAAGCTGGAGAATCGCGAGACATCACAATGGTGGCGGTTTCTCTACTTAGGTTGAAATGCGCTCATCTTAAAACTTGCTGGATCCGGTTTACGATGAAGTCGTGCACCCTCGTGACCACAGCTCTTCCATCTGGCAGTCCATGCATGCTGCCAGCAGTCCCGGCGTGTTCTGGCACTGCGCGGACCTGGCTCCTCCTGAGTCCCCAACCGAACTGGCACACTCACACCACCCCGAAAAACAACGACGTCGCCCCAAAGATAGGGCAACAGTTACTACATATCGATAACCGCCGCTGCTGCCACTGGCGGACAGCCAACGCTTGCGAAACCGAGTGGCGCAAGTCAACACGAGAAGAAGACAAACAACCGCAACCATGCCATCTAAATGATACCATCTGGCCTGCAACAGAGGGCGGAAACCTACAAACAGCACCAAAGCGAGCCGCAGCACGGCGCTTCATTAATTTCACTTAACGTTCGAGAGGGTTTCGTATTTCGAATCGTGGAGTTTTTGCTAGTAATTCTGGAGTGATAATTGAATTTGAGTTCTCCTGTTCATAACAGTACCAAACATGTGCCATCATCTCTGGTGTTTATTTAAAAGCAGTGCTTTCCTCAGTTGACGAGACACATACACAAACTGTTTTCTTAGAGTAAGTAAGTTGGTAACTTCGAATGATGAGCCTCTTACGGAAGTAAGGTAAAGTTTTGCAACTGCTCAGTCATAGTTACCATGAACGCGATTAACTCGTAGCACTGAAATGTTTTAAGTGAATTCGATCACGGGATTTGAAGATTGTTTCTGGAGGAGGAATCTTTGCACGGCCTGGCTGCCGCATGCGTGCAGAGGAAAGTTACCGCGAGCAGAGGCTTTCCTAATTGGTGGGATAAACGATTCTACGCAGAATGAACCCCAATTTGCGAAACCGTTTTCAAATAAAATGGTAATTATGAAATTTATTAATTTCAGCGGGGCAGCTTTGACATCGACCTAAGTCACTTTGTAGCTCCGTCTCTTGTTCTTTTGTGGTGCAGTTGTGGTGGAGAAGGAATTATTCCTTTTGTTACTATTCTACTTGTGGGTATTCAGGGTTAATGCAGGCTTATTCTCCTCTTTGCATGTATTCCCCAGCATTCATGTCCTTGTCTCTGACGTCATTCACGTTGATGTCCCTCCCCCTCCCCCCCCCCCCCCGTCCCCCTGAAATTTTATTTAAGCATGGCTGATATGCAACTAAGGGACTATGCCATTTTACCATTGACTGATAACATAGATCATGTGTTTCATGCGAGTTATTTGGTGCGTTAATGAATCATCAGTTTCAATTACAAATGCTTTTTTAATTTTCGCCCTCGCCATCCACTTCCCGAACTTACAGCTGTTGCGAGTTAAACAAAAGCAACGTTAAACTAGTGTTTTATCTCTCCTACCATAATAATAAAAACAGAGCAGTGTACTCACGCTTGGCCACTCCATCCAAAAATGAGTAGTGTCCCCGTACAATTTATCCATATTTTACGCATTTGGTAGTATGATAATGCTTTTGCAGAATTCTAGTGAAAGGACTTCTGTTTTGTAGGTTATGGACAGCATATCAAATGTATAGCCATTTTTTCTACTGCTCATTTTTCTAACACCAAAGGAGCCTCGATAACTTCAGCTGACTAGACTGAGCTCGTGTGGCTCAATGGTCTATCAAAATCTGGCCACATTTCTAGCTGTTACAACTCGAATCACCTGCTCGCAGTCAGGCGCATGCGGGCAGCTGTGGACAAACAGCTGATGCACGGGCAGTCAGGCACGATGGCCGTAGGCAACTTGGCACTGCCCTGGTCGAGCGACCGTGGGAATGGGTGACTAATGGGTTCTCGCAGGCGCGAAACACATTACCTGGTGGACTGCCAACTCCACTAATTTTTCGCCTCGGTAGATGTGCCGAGAGCGCGACAGATTGCTAACTGAAGGGTCCCGGATTCAATTCCCAGCACGGTCGGAGATTTTCTCGGCTGGGAGACTGGATGTTGTCCTGTCGTTACGTTCGTAAAGTCATGACCCACATTCCACTGTTGATATGCCTGTATGGGCACGTCCCGAAAACCTATAAACCAACTACAATAAACAATACTGCTTTCGCCTGCCCCAGGCGGGCTGACGAGCAGTGTTGGAATAGGCTGTACTGCTTACACCTCAATCTTGAGTCACATTTCGTGTCAATTCATCGCTTTTGTAAGACGGTTTGCTGTCCACTTGCTATTTAATTACATCTTCTCTCGCACACTAGAGAATATTTTCGTCAACGAGTAGTAAATTAATGCACTTAATTCTTCGAAGTCATGTTTTAACTCTCTGTACTAATCTGTTTCATATGACACAAAACTTTTCATTTAGTATACTACTAAATAATGTACTACGCTTTCCAATTACATTAGACTTTCACTGGCTTCATTTTGATAACAGTAAAGCAGTAGCGGCCATAAGGTTATTAGGATTGGATCTCATCTCGCTGGTTATTTTACATACTACTCTCTAAAACTTGTCTTCCTGCTTCACAAGTTCTCTCCCAATTCTTACTTTTATCTTCCTTTTACTCTTGGCTATCACCATTGCCTCTGTGTTATTAATATTAGTCTTCACTCTTTATTGTTCACAGTTTCTCTCCAAACTGTCACTAATTTCGTATCATCAGCTATTAGAACCATATTACCAGTAAATCGTACACACTTCATCCTACTTCCACTTACTGTAACTTCTCCAGTTCCCCAGAGCTAAGTTTTTATAATTTCTTCTAAACAGGGTTGGTACCAAGCAGCAGTCTTGCCTTACACTCAACAAATTTTATTTCATTTTAGATTCTAATTTTTATTTGTTGTCTTGTATAAACTGCTTAATCATCTTATGTATTCTATTCCATATCAATATTCAGTAGAATTTCCAAACTCATTGTCCTTTTCACTTTATCACATACATTTTCCAGATTCACAAATATAACATCCATAACTTTGTCTTCCTCCAGATATCTTTCAGAAGTTATTGCTAAAAGTAGAATAACGTCCTTCATTCCTTCTCCTTTTGTGTGTCTGAACTGTTCTTAATTCAGCACTCTTTCACTTCTGACTGTAGACACCAGTTGCGAGCTCTTAGTAAAATTATGGTCGCGTAAGGTATCGGACTAACAGCTCTGTAAACGCGATTCCTTTAGGACTGCTTTTCTCTGGGATTTCCAAGAAATCGTCAGGCCATTTTCTTTCCTCATAAATACTGTTGTATAAACACAACATATCCTTCTTCTTTATCCCTCTCTTTTTTTTAATTTTACGGGAATTTCATCGCTTCCAGCTGCTTTTACATTTTGTTCTTTTTTCCTAATAGCTGTCTCTGTTTATTCCTTAAGGACTGGCAATCAAATGGACACTCCCGCTGCGAGTCATTCGTGGTTGTTCACATCTTTTGGGAGATACGTAGCTTCGACGTAACCTTTTCTGTCACACATTTTTCTCTTTTTGCCGTTTCTGTCCACTGTCATTCACATTGTTGGAGACTTATTTCCAAAATCTAGCTGGTTTACTTACAGGTAGTGCTACGTTAAATGGTAACGTCCTCTTCATTCTACGCCTATTTCTTTGCTACGAATCTACCTTTGCGTCAGGTTACTGTTAAATTGTGAAGACAACCAGGAGGAACAGGTAAGAGATATTCCAGAGGAACTCGAAGAAGATCAAGATATAAATTTGCAGTGTCCCACAATGGATGAAGTTAGGATTGCCTCGAAAACATAAATACAAAGGCTCCAGGCCCAGACAACATAGCACCAGAGCCCTGAAAAGCTGATATTGAAGGTACTGTTAAAATGCTCCATCCCTTGCTGAAACATATTTTGCTTGAAGAGAAATCTCCAAAGGAGTGGAAAAATGGTTTGGTGGTAAAGCTCCCAAAAAAGGGAAATTTGGCAGACTGTAACAACTGGCGTGGTATTACATTGTTGTCAGTGCTCAGTAAGGTCCTCACCAGAATTATTTTAAACAGAATTAAAGAATCCCTCGAAAAACGACTGCATAAAGAACAGGCTGGTTTTAGGGCACAACGCAGTGTTATTAACACTCTTAGGATCATTTTAGAGTAAAGCTAAGAATTCCAAGCAACCATGTACCTGGCATTCATTGATTTTCAAAAGACATTCGATTCCATGAAACATAAAGTGGTCTGGCAGGTATTGCGGAAGTATGGCAAACCGAAGAAGATCTTAAACATCATAAAATATCTATATGATGGCTACAAATGTAGCGTTCTCCACAAGGGATATATGACAGAGCCCATACAAGTAACAAGTGGAGTCCGGCAGGGTTGCATTTTATCACCAACACTTTTTCTACATGTTCTAGACTCAGTTATGAGAAGAGTCACAGCAGGCAGGAGACGAGGAATCCAGTTGGGAATCCATGAACGTCTGGAGGATTTGGATTTTGCAGACGACATAGTTTTATTAGCTCAGAGACTGACTGATATGCAAGCTAAATTAAACTTGCTAAAAGAAGAAGCAGAGACTGCTGGCCTCAAGATAAATACAGCCAAAAAAAAAGCAGGAAATGAGAGTAAATTCAGGAAACATGGAGGTGCCACTGTTAATAGGTGAGCAGCGGATGGAGACTGTCAACTCATTTTTGTATCTGGGTAATATAGTGACGGAAGATGGTGGAACTGGAGACGCCGTGAAAAACCGCATTAAAAAGGCAAATGCTGCATTCATATAATTGTATCCAATTTGGGAAAATAGAAATATCACGTACAAAACAAAAATCCGTATTTTTAATACAAATGTGAAGGCTGTCCTTCTGTAAGCCAGTGAAAGCTGGAAAATGGATAAAAAGATAACATCCCACTTACAAAGCTTCACAAATAGGTGTCTTCGACGCATCATGAATATCTGGTGGCCAGAAAAAAAATGTAATGAGGAGCTCTGGCGAATAACAAACCAGATACCTACAGAAGACCAGATACGAGAGACAAAGTGGGGTTGGTTGGGGCACACCTTGAGAAAACCATATGGAGCCATCGAGATAAAAGTACTGGAATGGAATCCCCAGGTAACAAGGAGGAGGAGAAGATCAGGGGGCACACGGAAGAGGACAGTGGAAGGGGAAGCAAAAAGAGTTGGTAAGACCTGGGCAGAACTGAGGCAAAGGGCCAAAGACAGAGACGGATGGCGTGTTCTCCCGGATCCCCTATGCCCCCAAAGGAATTAAATCAAGTAAGTCAATATACAAAGTATGTTAAGAGTTTAATCCATCTGTTCCCAAGTTTAGCAAGCATATGAAGATCAAAATTAGGGGAACTTATGAGCAGCATAGTAATACGTTTCTTTCAGTTGCAGTTTTAATCAATGTACACACCCAAAAATTTGGAAGAGTCTAACTTGTTTACTGACTCCTGTTCACGTATTGCATCAATTGTTCCTATAACTCTATTTGTTGGACAGAACTGTATGTAACGTGTTCATCAAAATTAGAGAGAGTAAATTTTCAGAGAGCCACTTAATAATTCTTTGAAAAACATTATTAACAGCTTCTTCTGTTCCTTTCTCTCTAATGGAATTTATTGAACACTAACATCGCCGGCAAAAACTACAAATTTCGCCTGATGAATGTTAAGTGGAAGATAATGCACATATATAAGAACAGTGATAGCCCCATAATTGAACCTTGTAGGACTCCCTTTATTTGGTACCTCTACAGTCAGGAAAATTTTATCTTCTTCCAACATTATTTGAATTATTCACCATAAACTTTTGCATTCTGTTTTTTATGTACGACTAACAAGCATTTTGATCATAAATCTTTGCCCGAAAAGCTGAGGGAAGTTTCTTGTTTGAACTACTCTTGCCCGTCAGTGTTTCTCTATGAAACCTATTTATTAGCACAGCATTTGTAAGTAACTGCTCAACAGATTTTTAAAACGCTGTCAGTACATGTTGGTCGCTGTATTTTCAAGGTTCGCCACTTCCATAGCCTGGGATGCAAAATGCGCTGCTGGCTTTGCAACTCTTCATTAAAAGGCCATTCTGCAATTGCTCAATCTCAAATCCGACTTTTACAACAAAATGAAGTAACAGACAAGCGCTCTGTGTCAACAAGTTATCTGATTCCTTCAGAAATCCCAGAGGTCAAAGTGTTCACATAATAATGGAATTTCATGCAGCCACTTCCTAACACATTACTGGCAGGTGTGTGTTTCAGTAGGAAACGCTGGCACGCCATCTGATCGTTAGGAACCATTGGCTGCCCCTGTCCACGTTTTGTTGGGTAAAATACCAGCGGAGAAAAACTTTTTCCTCATCAGAGCCTAGTGACGTGTGTCGTCGCTTCACAAGTATGTGGTGGACGCAAAAACAGTGAGGGTATGTGACAGAGGAAAGAACTAATCTCTATTGTGTCCACGTCCGTTTGTTTACTTACGTTTACTTTCTATTTTATTTTTTATTGTCGGGTTCACTTACCAAATTATCACCTCGTTCTGAATGAGAAGAAGTCATCAGATACAAAGTAATTTCGGTCGTACCCTAAATGAGAACTAAACGACGGTTACTGTGCCCATTATGGACAAATGAAATTCTTTTATTGTATGTTTCAGTCTCAGGACACAAATGGTATCACAACCGGTTTCAACTTCTTAGCGCGTCACCATCAGACAGTCTGAGTACGTTACACAGTCAGTCGTCATAGAAGAAGAGGCCAGGAGAGACGCTTAAATGGTTCAAATGGCTCTGAGCACTATAGGACTTAACTTCTGAGGTCATCAGTCCCCTAGAACTTAGAACTACTTAAACCTAACTAACCTAAGGACATCACACACATCCATGCCCGAGGCAGGATTCGAACTTGCGACCGTAGCGGTCGCGCGGTTCCAGACTGTAGCGCCTAGAACCGCTCGGCCACACCGGCCGGCAGAGACGCTTAAATAAGCTTCCTATATTGTAAACAGTTAGACCTGTTAAACACCGAGTAGTACGCATCCGGAGTCACCTAAACAGGAGGAACTAAAGGTGGAATATTTATTTATGCATTTTTTTCACCTGTAACGATTAGGACTTCTAGGCACTCTCTCAACATCTACCCAGACATCTTTAGTGAGTCAACATTACAATTTGTGTAGTACGTCAGTAATATACAGGTTCTGCCAGAAGGAATGGTCAGTTATCAGGAATATGACAGGAACGATAATTCGAAGCAAACAAGTGTGAAAAAAATGAGCTCTGCAATGCATACGTGAAGAACTATGAGCACTTCTTCATCGACGATGCTGTGAAACAAATGTCTACAACTGAAAGCCCTTTGCTTGTCATATTTTGAGAGGTAGTAGCAGGGGCCAAAACAAGAAAAAAAAGACAGTAAACGTGGGCTCCAAAGTGCATACCTTGAAAGTTATGAGCACTTGTTCATTTTCGCATCTGCGAAATACATCTCTTCTACTGAAAAAGTGTTCATAGCGCTTAAGGTATGTATTTTAGAGTCCATGTTTACAATTTTTTTCTTTGTTTCTAATAGCTCTTATGGTATTTTAGGGCCCATGTTTATTGCACTATTTTTTCTTTCTTTAGTCCATATTACGTCCTCCCAAAACATTGAAAGTAAAGAACTTGCAGCAGAAAAACTGTATCGAAGAATTAGAAATGCCCATAGCTCTTAAGGTGTGCATTTTAGAATCCATGATTACTAGACGTTTTTGCTTCGACTGATCGTTCTTGTTGTATCCCTGAATATTAAGCTTTCCTCCTGGGGCGTCCTGCATGAACATAATAATAATGACAATGCATCTGGTAAAGAGTAAGTCAGTTTTTTAACTTAATCAATTTCATTATTACGTTCTTTCCAAATGTGAGTAGTGATATCTAACAGAATGTGTGACAGCAATAAAGAAGGAACGGATGTGGAGAAGTTGACAAGTTAGAGGTAGAGCGAGAAATAATAGCAAAAGATTGGCATATGAGATGAAAAGAAGAAAACAGGAATAGAAACGGATGCGAAAAGTACAGATAGTTTACAGAGACGCTGGTTTTCTGGTGGGCAGAAAGAAAACAGCTAGGATATGTCGACAGCAAAGTTATGCTGACGACAACAGGTAAACCTTTATTCTCCTCTTGAGTGTAGAGTGGTTTTGAGTAAAATGCAGGTTACAGGGTAATTTGTTCCACAGTAGGGTGGTTAAAATAGAGAGGGAGATGGAGAGAGAGTTTGTGTTATGTAAAAGTACAGCGAAGATGCTGGTAGCATCCGATCTGGTACTTCAGTTACGGAATGGTGACATACACTGTGTGATGAAAAGTATCCGGACACAGCAAAAACATGTGTTTTTCATATTAGGTGCATTCTGCTGGCACCTACTGCCAAGTACTCCATATCAGCGACCTCAGTATCCTTTAGACATAGTGAGAGACACAATGGGGGACTCCGCGGAATTCACGGACTACAAACGTGATCAGTTGATTGGGTGTCACTTGCGTCATACGTCTGTATGCGAGATTTGCACACTCTTAAATATCCCTAGGTACACTATGTTCGATGTTATATTGAAGTGAAGGTACACGTACAGCACAAAAGCATACAGGCTGACCCCGTTTGTTGACTCACAGAGACCGCCGACAGTTGAAGAGGGTCGTAACGTATAATAGACAGACATCTATCCAGAATTACACAGGAATTCCAAACTGCATCAGGATCCACTGCATGTACTACGATAGTTAGGTGGGAGGTGAGAAACCTTGGATTTCGTGGTCGAGTGGCTGCTAATAAGCCATACATCACGCCGACAAATTGCAAACGACGCAACGCCTCGCTTGGTGTAAGGAGCATAAACGCTGGACAATTGAAGAATGGAAAAATGTGACGATCACGGGACACAATGTGGCGATCCGATGGCAGGATGTGCGTATGGCGAATTCCCGGTGAAAGCCATCTGACTGCGTGTGTAATGACAACAGTAACATTCGGTGTGGTCGTGTTTTTCTTGGAGGGGTTTGCACCTCTTGTTGTTTTGCATGGCACTATCACAGCATAGGCCTATATTGATGTTTTAAGAACCTTCTTGCTTCCCACTGTTGAAGAGCAATTAGCGGATGGCGATTGCATCTTTCAACACTATCGAGCACCTGTTCATAATGCACTGCCTGTGGCGGAGTGATTACTCGACAATAACATCCCTGTAATGGACTGGACTGCACAGAGTCCTGGCCTGAATCCTATAGAACACCTTTGGGATGTTTTGGAACACCTTGCCAGGCCTCACCGACCAACAACGGTACCTCTCCTCAGTGCAGCACTCCGTGAAGAGTGGGCTGCCATTCCCCAAGAAACCTTGGAGCACCTGACTGAAAGTATGCTTGCGAGAGTGGAAGTTGTCATCAAGGCTAAGGGTGGGCCAACATCATACTAATTTCCAATATTAGTGATGGAGGACGCCACAAACTTGCAAGTCATTTTCAGCCAGGTGTCCGGATGCTTTTGATCACATAGTGTAGATCAGAAGGTGATCTGCTATGATCGAAAATAATCGTACCATAAAATAAATATGCGACTGAGACGGCAAAATGAATATTTTGTTTTAAATATCAACACAACTGCCGAATAGGTGACTGAGAAACGGATGAAATACGCGGAGCGTGGGGAAAACGTTTCGCCTTTCCGGTCGCAACCAAACTCAGTACATGAAAGAATGAAATAATCGAACAACCGAATGTTGCGCACATATCTTAAGCAAGCATTCATAGCTAGCTCGAGCAATTCAGAGTTTTGCTATTTATGCCGTAGTGAACCACATGATAGTAATAAAGATTTGTTAGGACTGAAGACTCGACTAATTTTTATTTAATTTGAGTGGAAATATTTTTCTGAAATTATGGATTTTGAATTAGCCGGTGCCTGACGGAGATTATTAGGAAGATTCTACGAAAATGCAATTAACTCATGAAATAGGTGGCTTACAAAATCCCTCTTCGGTCTATTCTCGGGCATTTCTCGTCAGTGTTGATTAGAAAAGAAGACAGAGAAGATCCAAAGCAGAATGTTCCGTTTCGTCAAGGGATTTGTCTAACGGGCTCGAGAGCGTCACTGAGATATTCATCAAATGCCATTGAGTGACACTTGAATAGAGGTGTCGCGCATGATCAGGAGGTTTCCAGAATGAGATTTTCACTCTGCAGCGGAGTGTGCGCTGATATGAAAATTGCCGGAGCGAGACTCGAACTCGAGACTTTTGCTCTACCAAGAGCACCAAGAGCACTCGCCCGCGAAAGGCAAAGGTCCCGAGTTCGAGTCTCGGTCCGGTACACAGTTTTAATCTGACAGGAAGTTTCAAGAGGTTTGCTGTTACAATTCCGGAAGTGTATGCTTCAAGCACAGTCAAGCAGCGTAATACTCCCTCTCCCGAACATCTGATGAAATGATCATGGCAGAAAGGATAGGGAAAATAGATCTCATACTATAACTGTATCAATATTTTTACTTTTTAGCAGCGAGTCCGGCAATGCTTCGCTGTTGTGAAGTATGTATGGGAATTGCATATAATCCAAATTTCCTTTCCCTCCCCTCTCTCGAACGTCTTCTCATCCTCCCCCTCTTTCCGTACATCTCCTCCTACCCCCATTTCTCTGTGCGTCTCCCCTCCCATCTCTCTCTGTCCATCTCCTCCTGCCCTTCTCTATGTCCATTTCTGCCTGAATGTTCAGTAGAGTGTCGTGTAAAAATTTGAAGTAAGTCAGTCAAGAACTTTTGATATTTGTGGTAGCTATGCTTCCCTATATATTATGACAATATAAACCCTACAGATGTCGGAATGTTCATTAGACCGTCGTTTAAAAATTCCTAGTAACTGTCAAGAATTTTCCAGATTTACGGTAACAACGTTTCGTCTTTATATATTACGTATGTATTTTTATGTTCTATATACTACCGCCAAAGTGATTTTTTTTTCTTATGAATACCTGTCATAGCAGAACTGTCAAACTGAACGCAAATTTTCCTTACTTCCTTTTTCATATGAAAAATACCATCACTATCCAAACTGGTCGAGCCGTTTTCAAGTGATGATCTTTCACAATTGATTTTAATTTCAGACTTTTCCGGTGGGTTTTCAAAAAAAATTCTTTTGTACAAGCCTTGTCCTGACAGCAACGAACACAATAGAAGAAAATCAACCAATTCGGTCAAGCCGTTCTTAGATGACGTTCTTTCATACATGCGGTAATTGCTTTTTGTCGATATTCATGTTAGGGATTGAAAACTCATGAGGTCAAGATCTCGACTTTTTCAATCCTTATCATCAAAAAATTACAACACATCGCGTATCTCCTGCTTGTCAATGTTAACATACTCGATCAATATTTTTACTTCCTTTTTTATTTTATTTTTATTACAGTTCTCCTTCTTGGATATTACGATATTCATCGTTAAAATTACTGATGAACTAAATCACTGACTGCTCGCTGTAACATAGTAGTGTCTTGAAATCATACATACCGGTACGTGGAACAGTCTATGGTGGGATGTTCGGACGGGATGGAGATTAAATCCTCGCAGACGCCGGTTTCATTCGTATAAGTTCGCACTCACAGTTTATGTCTAAGAAAATGATCGATCTTATTGATTATTTAACATAAGGAGTTAGTCAGACTATGTCCACATATTTATATGAAGACTTTCCAAATCGTAACATCCCTTCTCTGGAAAAGTACAGCATGGTTTCAAAACACGCTCCGTAGCACATCACAATTCCACCCACCTCGGACAGTCTTTTCTCAATTTACGCTTATTTTCACACCAATAATTAATTCTTAGCGTCCTTCACAGTAAGTTTTTGTGCATCGCGCGCATCGTGCCGCCGACTTGTCTAACTAACGACATTACTTGTCTCTCCCCACTTAACTGTCATTTTCTCTGGTTTTAGACACATTTTAGTCCCTCTGGACACAGCACTCGTAAAACTCAAGTAGACATATGCAATGCTTACGTACATATATCTGTGCATATTTCAAATGACGTAGGTAATGTTTAAAAAAAGAAAAAATATACAAATAAACACGACAGGAAAATTTCGGTCTCAATACCGACAGTTGTTAATTTTGCATTCGTTTCGCGGTCGGCACATGATGGATGGGAAGTGATAGTGTGCGAAGTAAAGATGAGTGACTATGCAGTGACTTGAGTTTCATTGTGAGCTCTCGAGCAGGTTTGTTTGCTAGTGAAAGCAGCAGCAGTTCCATTGTGAGCTCTCGAGCAGGTTTGTTTACTAGTGAAAGCAGCAGCAGTTCCATTGTGAGCTCTCGAGCAGGTTTGTTTACTAGTGAAAGCAGCAGCAGTTCCATTGTGAGCTCTCGAGCAGGTTTGTTTACTAGTGAAAGCAGCAGCAGTTCCATTGTGAGCTCTCGAGCAGGTTTGTTTACTAGTGAAAGCAGCAGCAGTTCCATTGTGAGCTCTCGACCAGGTTTGTTTACTAGTGAAAGCAGCAGCAGTTCCATTGTGAGCTCTCGAGCAGGTTTGTTTACTAGTGAAAGCAGCAGCAGTTCCATTGTGAGCTCTCGAGCAGGTTTGTTTACTAGTGAAAGCAGCAGCAGTTCCATTGTGAGCTCTCGAGCAGGTTTGTTTACTAGTGAAAGCAGCAGCAGTTCCATTGTGAGCTCTCGACCAGGTTTGTTTACTAGTGAAAGCAGCAGCAGTTCCATTGTGAGCTCTCGACCAGGTTTGTTTACTAGTGAAAGCAGCAGCAGTTCTCAAGCTGCAAGCGCGACTGCTTGCCTGCGTCATAGCAGCTGTCACCATAGTCAGAAGGGCGGGATAGTAGCCCCGTCGGAACACATTTCTGGATGGTACTTGCGTTTAGTGGCCATAGTTACGAATTTCACTGTAGAATATTGATGAAAAGCGGTCGTAGGCAAAGAAGACAACCAAAGGAAAACCTCAATGTAAATATACTGCAATTCGATATTCCTCACATACAACAAAACGTCTTAATGAATAAACACATTAAAAGTATTAATTAGATTAGATTAGACTAATTATACATTCCATAGACAAACAAAAGAGGGGATCCTCCTGGGCGTGGAACATGTCTAATAAACACATTACAAAAATGTAATTAAAAAAACATGAGTTTCATTAATGTTAATGATCCTCAGTCAATAAACAGTAAAATTATGTACATGAATTAAATTTAAAATTCTAATATTTACAGGTTTAATACTTACATCTGCTTTCATGAAATCCATCATTCACACAGTAACTAGTTTCTAGGCTATTACAACCAAGTATTGTCAAAAATTAAAGTAAATTATTCATTTCAATGATTCTCAGTTAAAAACAAATTATGTACAAGATTTAATATTAAACTTCCACCGTTTACAGACTTAAGACGTACATCTGCTTTCCATACATCCGTCATTCACACAGTAGGTAGCTACTTGGCTGTTACAATCAAGTATTGTCAAAAATTAAAGTATAATAAATTTTCATTAAAATTGTCTACTGCGCTTGTTGAAAGATTTGTGGATGGAATAGAAGGAGTTGGCCACCAAAAATTCTTTTAAATTATCTTTAAATTGTGCCTTATCTGAAACGAAATTCTTAATGGTTGCTGATAACTTATTGAAAATATGCTTTCTGGACAAGAGTAAGCGATTTTAAATCTTTATGTATATTGTTCTTATTCCTAGTATTGATAATGTGTACTAAGCAATCAGTTGAAAAAAGAGATGTATTATTTACAACAAATTTCATTAATGAATAAATATACTGAGAAGCTGTGGTTAGTATACCTAATTCTTTGAATAGATTTCGACATGATGTTCTTGGATTTACACCACACATTTATTATACGCTTCTGTACTATAAAAAATTTTTCTCGGTTTGTGTAGAGTATAAGAAAATAAACAAATATTGTAACTGAGGACTGTCAGTATTGCTGAAATGCTTTGTACGAAAAACAACAGTCATGACTACCTATAACGGTTGTATAAGTAAAAATATTTTTTGCCCATCTTCCCTATTAAGTCTTCATACGGCGTACTTATGTTCTTTGCATTTCTTTCGTGCTCTCTGAGTCGAATATTCCAAAATCTAGCATGTAATATTTCCATAACACGAGCTCAATGAATAAATATACTGAGAAGCTGTGGTTAGTATGCCTAATTCTTTGAATAGATTTCGACATGATGTTCTTGGATTTACACCACACATTTATTATACGCTTCTGTACTATAAAAAAATTTTCTCGGTTTGTGTAGAGTATAAGAAAATAAACAAATATTGTAACTGAGGACTGTCAGTATTGCTGAAATGCTTTGTACGAAAAACAACAGTCATGACTACCTATAACGGTTGTATAAGTAAAAATATTTTTTGCCCATCTTCCCTATTAAGTCTTCATACGGCGTACTTATGTTCTTTGCATTTCTTTCGTGCTCTCTGAGTCGAATATTCCAAAATCTAGCATGTAATATTTCCATAACACGAGCTCAAAGGGGTGGGAAACTGTATTTCAGTGTAAACGACAGACAACGTATTGTTTACTACTTTTTACAGCTGAGCAGCTTATAACATGTAGAAACGAAGAAAATTTGCAGAAAGTGGTATCCTAACTCCAGAATATTTCTGCAAAAATTGCCCTGAAAAGTCGTATCGCAAATAGTGTAAAGGCAAGAAGACTGAACAAGTTAACAGTTCCAGTTCTTAGTTGAAGTAAAGCTGTATGGCATGGTTGTCTGGAAGGCCAATAGCCTAGCCCAGACGCCTATAAGGTTTCCTTTCTTTGAGCCAGGTAGTACCGCAAACGGCAAGAGATTTGAGGTGATGTAGGCGTTTCTCTTCTGGTGTTTTGACATTTTCATTCCCTAATCGACGAAAGATTTACAATTATTGCTTAGTCTAAGTCCATGTTTCTATAATTTCTACGTAGTAACTGAGACTTTCGTGCTGTGTTTGTTACTTTACACTCACCAACTACTGCTTTTCATAGTCAGAATGTGGGGTTGTAGAAATTTTACAAATTTGCGCTTGTAATAAACAATAATTGCTCATTCTCATTCATTAAGTAATGAGACTAGCAGAATATAAATGTCAGAACATCACACTATTTAGGCTAAGCTTGGTATAATAGTTTGATATTTTACTTTAGGTTACGCTTAACACGTTGACGCAACTTTTACTCTACACAATTGCCTGAAGGTTAGTTGAACCCCGAAACTCGTAGCGACCTGTATTTAAAATCCATGTAGTTTAAAATAAAGCTTGAGTTGTACCGACAGTACTATATACAGTACTATAACATTTACTGAAGCGTCAGGCACTTTCTGTAGGCAAACATGGCAATACGTTTTCTTAAAACAACATAACTTTAGTGACAATATTCACAGTCTGTAAATATACTCGTATACTCTGCGCTCCGCTTCAAGAAAAACAAAATTTCTTTTCATCCACAGTTCATCGGTACATGTTTGGATGGCGCTACACCACCATCAGTGGTTTCTCTTTATTTTACTGTAAGAAATAAGTAATATCGTATAAAAATAAATGAAAGTAAGGTGTGTGGTTACCACATTCACAAAACTGTTTCTACAAAACGTGTACCTGAACAGTGTGTTCGCTTGTTCATGTTAATGCCTCTTTTTAGCAATATAGCTTCTACACTTATACAGGCTCTCACTTGATACAAGCTAAGTTTTTAAACATTAATTACTTCTTTGAAAGAAAACCTTGGGCCTAAAGTTAAACTACTGATATCTGAGATCTTTTCTCACTTTACATGGGTATTTTTGAGTTATTTTGTCACTTTTTAGAGATATTCAGTTACATTTACCATCTATTTTGAGCAACTTCTCACGTTCTGTTATTATCATTATGTTTACTTCCATTTTCTTTTCTTTGATGTAAGTTGTTCATTGCTTGCGAAAACTGGGCCTGCATGTTATGTGTTCTCAGTGGTAGGATTCTTCATGGTATTACAGATTTATAAACTTTATAAACAAGTACTATTTTAATGCATATTAAACATTAATCTGTTCTATCATACGGTTTTCTGTGTTCACACACACACACACACACACACATACATACATACAGAGAGAGAGAGAGAGAGAGCGAGATCAGATTCGTTTTTTGTTGTATGACAGTTTCATTACAGAACAGACTTCCATTAGAAAAAAGCCAAGTCCTCATTTACCATTTCCATTCCTACTACTGTAGCCTTTTGTATGTTGCAGTTTCCCGCAGTAATTAATTTCTATTGGCGGCTGTTGCTGCACTTAAGAGTTTTGATGTACATGTTGACGTTTGTTAGTCTGTGGTTCAGGTCCAAAAGGTGTGCTGCAAATCTTGAGTGTCAGATTGAAATGAAGGAGGTACGGTCAGTGGTCAACGTCCCGTCGATGTTACTGTTAGTAGAGACGGGACACAAACTCTGAAAACGGAAGAAAATCATCAGTGTTCTTTACAAAGGATCCATTCCAGTACTTCCTTTCTTGATTTACGGAAATTAAGAAAAATATTTAATGGACGATCAGAGAGATTCTGCCTGATGGCGTTACTGCAACGTATGTGCAACCCAGCACGACCTCGGTGCGGCTATATAAGTAGCGACATGAAGGCAATGGTTTAGTGTGGCATTCGTGTCTTTTCGATGTGCGTGAGGTAAATGCGGAAATCTGAGCTATGGCGACGCTATTACCAAATGCGTCAAAACAGGACCAAGGTGCTTTTATTCTTTTCTTGGCCACCGAAGATCAGACACCGGTAAACATCCATTGGAGAGTGAAGAATGTGTATGGGACAGCATACCTATCGGAAACCACCGTTGTGGAATTGTGCTGCACCATCAGCTGCTGGTCGTGACCGGACATAAGACGCCAGTCGACCTGGGAGACGAGCCTGGTCTATTACTAACAACAACAAGCTGGTGGTTGGTGTTACGATTAGGGCTGACCGGCGCATAACCATTCGTGTGCTAACAAAGGATCTCGACTTCAACTTCGGTAACGTACAACACATTATCTGGTAGGAGATAGGCTTATGGTCTGCAGGCAGTGGATACCCAGGGCGCTGAATGCCGAACAAAAAGCAAATTGGATGGCTGTTTGCCTGAAGATCTATTGCACTCCAATGTTGAAGGCAACATGTTTCTTGAGCGCACTGTTGCAGGCGAAGAAATTTGGTATCACCACTGGGAACCGGAGTTGAAAGCGTCGCCACTGCGGTACTGTCATCCATCGTCCCCTCTTCCCAAGAAGTTCAAGAGCAAGACATCTGCTGGGAAGGTGATGTTCACACTGTTGTTGGTTTACCGGAGCCCCTTGCTTATCGATTTAAAGGAACCTTGTGTCTCCATCACTAGGGAACGGTACTGCGCAACACTGGAAAAATCACGGGATGCAATTAAGGCGAAACGTCCGGGAAAACTGCTGCAAGAGGAACTGCTGCTTCGTGATGACGCATGTCCCCATATCGCAAATGTCGTAACGTGGAAGTTACGCCAACTGAAGAGGGAGATACTCGAGCATCCACCCTACAGACCTGATCCCTCCACATGCGACTATAACGCCTTCGGTCCCTTAAAAAAGGCCTTGAAGGGTTGACGTTTACTGTCGGACGAGGGTGTACAGCAGGCTGACACTGACTTGTTCACGCAGCTGGACACTGTTTTACGAAACGGATATCTTCAGCCTGGTGCGTCTGTTGTGTTGAAAGGCATGTGCTAAGGTCTGATCAGAGTAGCTCCAGGAAATAGTCGGTAGTTGCCAACCGCAGGGTGGAACGACTAGAAGCAGACGTGTGCAGACAGCTTTAAGGGAGGAGTCGTAGGTAGGTGCCCGGAGGAAGCAGACGTGTGGTGACTGCGTTGAGGTAGGTCGCTGCCCCTGACCAAACTTTAGCACGTAAATGAGAGAAGATATATAATGATTTTAGATTGGTTTTTGTTAGATAATCTTCAGAGTTAGGATTTGTATGTCCAAGGTCTGACGCAGTAAGCGTTTTGTAAAATTTTTTGTAAGAGTGATTCGTGCTACGAAAATGTTTGAAATGGTAGATTTTGTGTATGACTTAAAATTTTTCCAATATTGATATTGAGATCAACATTTTGTTTAAATCTAACAGCCTGAATCAAAATCTACATCCTTGTCTTGTACTGAATACGAAAACGAGTAGTAAACTGAAGTTACCCACCAATGAAAGAACCAAGTAAACATAAGGGCCTAAAGTTAATGCCATGCCATTGCACAAACGACATTATTCTCTTAAACTTAATTCCTGAGTCAAATACATGTTGCATTTCTGGTAAAATGGAAGAGTGCAAGAAACAAGTTCACAGACGCAGTCAGATGCAGGTTTGCTGAATAATTAATTTAGGACAATCTTATCACTGATACTTTGACAGAATAAAAGGAAACAATTTTGGTTAAATACTTTCAGTGTGGTTTCCTCAATGCTCACGGCTATTCTGGACTGCACAGCCTTCGAGCGGAAACTTTTTGATCGCCCCTTAAACATCTGGATGACCAGACGGCGAATTGAACCGCTGATCCTCCGAATCCACTGCCTTCCAGACATGACAACTATTGTTTTATGCCCTTTGGGGCGTTGTCTACCTGGTATCGAATATCCAACGTAACTGCCCAGCATACGCCGAGAGCAAAAACAGTGTGACCAAAGCCAACCGCCGGCCGGTGTGGCCAAGCGGTTCTAGGCGCTTCAGTCTGGAACCGCGTGACCGCTATGGTCACAGGTTCGAATCCTGTCTCGGGCATGGATGTGTGTGATGTCCTTAGGTTAGTTAGGTTTAAGTAGTTCTAAGTTCTAGGGGACTGATGACCACAGCAGTTGAGTCCCATGGTGCTCAGAGCCATTTCAGCCATTTGAATCAAAGCCAACCCCGAGTTTGAATGCCGTCTGGCGGCGTTGCCGACATGTGACGCGCTAAGGAAAGTACAGAAGCGAAGAAGAGACGAATGGGGAATCACGGGCCGCAAATAGGGGCATGTGGTGACATCAGCGAATCTGACAAAAGACAGGTTGTTATGACTCAGCCGCTGGGAACGAACATCTTGGAAACGGTGAAACTGGTTAGCTGTTTGTGTGGTATTGTCGAGACATCTGTAGGAAGTGGCCGAATGACGGTGAAACAACGAGTAGGCGCCTCATCGCAGAACATGCAGTTCGGATGATTTCGCGCTCTTCAAAAGCAAGATAGACGGCGATCTGTGGCAGATGTGACAACTTAGTAGAATTCTGAGGTTCCGCAACAGGCACCCCCTATGTGCCTCCATGATAATCCATAGACATGGTGGGTTGCAATTGCAGTGGACACAGGAATATCGACAGTGGACCATGGATCAATGGAAACGTGTGGCCTGGTCGAGTGAATCACTGTTCTTGTTACACCATGTCGACGGTCATATTTGGGTAGCCCGTCGTCCAGGTGAACTGTTGCTCGAAACAAGCACTGCGGTGCGCCACAGATGCAGGTCGGTGATGGTGACATTCACCTGGGCCTCCATTAGACCTGTACCAGAAATTCAAGGCCCCATGACACCTGTGGACTATCTGAGACAGTACTGCGGACCTCAAGTTTGATGTCTTCCCCGACGGTAATGACGTCATTTAGCACGAGAACTCTCCGTGTCAGGAGACCAAGATCAAGCTACAGTGGTTTGAGGAGCATGATAACGAGCTCACGTTGACTTCTTGGCCATCAGATTCGAATCCGATGGAGAACTTATAGGACGCTATCAGGCACGAGCCTCACACGCACAAATCGCCGACTCGTAATTTACGGGAATAGCGTGACCTGTGGCAATATATCTGGTGTTACATATACCCTGAAACCTAGCAACGACCTATCGAATCCGTGCCATGCAGAATCGCTGCTGTCTTGGGTTCCAAAGATGTATCAACAAACTATTAAGCAGATGATCACAAGGTTTTGGCTCTTTGGTGAACTACTATATTACCTTGCATTTTCAACATCATCGTCATAATCAGCAGCAGCATGAGCCATGTGAGCCTCTTCGAGGTTTCTCCACACAATACGATCTTCAGTTTTTCGCATTCCACTTTGTCCCGATTGTTTGTTTTTTTTTTTCTTGTAGTCAGTTCATATTGCAGTAAGTGGTACTACAGATATTTGCTTACCACAACGGCTCCAATACGGTATCACTTCGTATTATGTCCGGACAATCAAATGGTTCAAATGGCTCTGAGCACTATGGGACTTAACATATATCTGAGGTCATCAGCCCCTAGAATTAGAACTACTTAAACCTAACCAACCTAAGGACATCACACACATCCACGCACGTGGCAGGTTTCGAACCTGCGAACGTAGCAGCAGCGCGGTTCCGGACTGAAGCGCAAGGAACCGCTCGGCGACAATGGCCGGCTGTCGGACAATCCTCATTTCAGTTTCACAATAGTCACTATCATGTCCTCAAGTTCTTTTCTCTTTTCCATTTTTTGTCTTCATCCCTTCTTGTTATGGCCAAGATGCACCTTTACATTGGTCTTTAGAGATCCCTCGCGTTTTGAATAGTGTGGGTATTTAATGTCTATGCTTCATTTCCATAAATTAGCAGTGGGAGGACGTTATGGTTAAAGGTTTTTCGTTCAAGGTAGACTGAGAATCTACTTTAGAATTTTTGTCTTCAGATGTCCTAACTCGTCAGCTGTTTGTATTCTCCTGTTAGCATACTGATTTGCATTATTTTTCGCTAGCTGAAATTAGTTTCCGAGCCTTACTCTCTTAGTGTCAACCATCCTTCGTTGAAGCTTTTCTGGATACGACGCAGATAAAACAATGTCTTCTACAAACCGTTTACAGGTATTCTTCCTATAACCCCGTTTAATGATCACGAAGACCTCTCCCAAGACTGGATTCGCCTCCGTAGCTTAGCAGTCGGCATGTTCGACTGAACTGTAGAGGCCGCAGATTCAATTCCCAGCGTTGCCAAGGATTTTTCCTAGTTGGAAAAGGACTGGAACATGGTTAGTACCAGATCCGTGCACATCTAAATGACGCGATTGCCGGAGGATGACATGGCCGTCGGTCTGCATCATTAGGTCCTTTGGGTCCGACAGCAGAGTGACAGCCAAGACTGTAGAAAACAACTCTATTGATCTGGAATCCACTTTCCTAGCTCACTTTTCATTTTGAAACTTTTCACCCTCTTGGTATAACTGAGTGTAAGATGAAGCCTTGCTACATATATTCAAGAATTTTGACAGTTCATGTGATTAACGGAGGATCTAGACGTTATATCTGTCTGCGTTTTTTTGTTCCAATTTACTTCGAGTGAACTTGTAGTTACTGTAGGCTACTTTTAGTGCTTATTTCCAAAGAATGTTGGCAACCCTATGAACGGGCTTATTGTTGTAAATGAATAAGTACTATTTTTACTAATAAGTTCAGTCTAGATTGCAGTTACTTTTTATATAAAAAATTTTAAAGGATTGTGATGTAGAATCAAACAGTAAGGAAAAAGTGCCAAAATTATCTCTGCCTACTACACAGACTTCGTGCCTTATTTTGTATTCAAGCATTATGAAGTTTCTAGAAACGAAAACCTCCTCCATAAACATCAATACTGATTCCGCAAACAGAGATCTTGCGAAAATCAGCTCGCTTTGTTTGTACATGAGATCCAGAGTGCAGTAGGCGATGGTGCACAGGTTTGATGAGGTGTTGCTTGACTCGAGAAAGGCATGTCATACAGTTTCGCACTGTCGTTTAGTGAATAAAAAGCGAGGTTACCGAGTATCGGATCAGATTTATGACTCGATTTAGAACCTCTATTCAAATGGAACTCAACACATCGCTCTAAACGGAACAAAGTCGAAAATGTAAAAGTAATTTCAAGAGCAACCAAGCGAATAGTGACAGGTCCGTTACTGTTTACAAAGTATATAAATGATGTACTAGAAAGCGTCGGAAGCTCTTTTAGACTGTTCACAGATGATGCTAGTGTGTACAACAACCGGCCGCTGTGGCCGAGCGGTTCTAGGTACTTCAGTCCGGAATCGCACGACCGCTACGGTCGGGCATGGATGTGTGTGATGTCCTTAGGTTAGTTAGGTTTAAGTAGTTCTAAGTCAAGGGGACTGATGACCTCGGATATTAAGTCTCGTAGTGCTTAGAGCCATTAGATTTTTTTTATTTTTTTTACAAGAATGTAGCATGCCAGACGACAGGATCTATTTGCAAAAACACCTACAGAGGATTGCTGAATGCAGCAGACGCTGGCAGTTGACCCTGAACGTAAATAAATGCATCATACTGCGCATACACAGGAAAAGGATTCCACTACTGTACAACTACATTGCTCACGACAAATTGCTGGAAACAGCATCTAGCGTAAAGTATGAAGGAGTGGCTATCCAGAGCGACCTTCAGTGCAAACTGCAGGAAAAGCAGAAGCCAGGATGATTCACTGGAATAATCTTAAGGACATGTAAATTTTTCACAAAAGACATGGCTTCCGGAACACTTGTTCGACCGATTATAAAGCACTGCTCATCGGTCTCGGACCCTCACCAGGTTGCATTAACATAAGAGGTAGAGAAAATCGTACGAAGAGCTGTGCAGTTCCCTCCAGAGTCGTTTAGTCAGCTCGAGAGCATTACGACGGCGCTCCACAGCTTGCAGTGCCAGACGCTACAAGAGATGTGCCTGAATCACAGACACATTTACTATTAGGATTAGGAGAAAGTACGTTCTGGGAAAGGTCGAGCAACAATTACTTTCTTCCACATAAATCTCGCGAAATGACAACAATGAGAAAATGCGAGAAGTCATCCGGAGGTTTCCCAACAATCATTCTTCTAACGCACCATTCTCAACTGGAACAGGGAAAAGAGAAAAATAAAATGGTGCCGACAGTACTTTCCGCCACACACCATAATATGGCTTACGGAGTATACGAGTATGTGATCTGTTGTAAACCACCTCATCAAAAGCTTCCCGACACTACTATATCACGTGGAACTGAGCACTAGATGTCAGGGGAGGCGGCCCCGCCAATATACGTAAAAGGAGGTTGGGAGTGTTGAGTTGTCAGCAAAGAATCAGTAACAGCAAATGCGTCGGTCTACATCAACATCGCAACTCTGCAGTTCTCATCAGTTACGCTTGTGTGTGTTAACAGAACAGGGCGATACGGTCGGCAACGCCTGTATAAGACAACAAGTGTCTGGTGGAGTTGTTAGATCGGTTACTGCTACTACAATGGCAATTTATCAAGATTTAAGTGAGTTTAAACGTGGTGTTATAGTCGGCACACGAGTGATGGGACACAGCATCTCCGAGGTAGCGATGAAGTGAGGATTTTCCCGTATGCTCTTTCACGAGTGTATCGTGAATATCAGGAATCTGGTAAAACATCAAATCCCCGACATAGCTGCGGCCGGAAAAAGATCCAGCAAGAACGGAACCAACGACGACTGAAGAGAATCGTTCAAAGTGGCAGAAGGGCAACACTTCCTCAAATTGCTGCAGATTTCAATGGTGGGCCATCAACAAGTGTGAGTGTGCGAACCATTCAACGAAACATCAACGATACGGGCTTTCGAAGCCCAAGGCCCACTCCGGGTACCCTTGACGAATGCACGACACAAAGTTTTACGCCCCGCCTGAGCCCATCAACGCAGAAACTGTACTGTGGATGACTGGAAACATCTTGCCTGGTCGGACGAGTCTCGTTTCAAATAGTATTGAGCGGATGGCCGAGTACGGGTATCAATTCCAGCATGACAATGCGACACCCCACAGCTCCAGAATTGGTACAGAGTGGCACTAGGAGCAAGGAGCACTCTTCTGGGACTAAACACTTCCGCTGGCCACCAGACTCCCCAGACATGAACATTATTGAGCATATCTGTGATGCCTCGCAGCGTGCTGTTGAGAACAGATTTCCACCCCCCCCCCCCCCCCTCCTCTTACCTCCTACGGGGTTATGATTTATGGACAGCTCTGCAGGATTCATGGTGTCAGTTCCCTCCAGCACTATATAAGACTTTAGTCGAGTCCATGCCACGTCGTGTTGCGGCACTTCTGCGACCTCGCGGGGCCCTACGCGATATTAGGCCGACGTACCAGTTTCTTTGGCTCTTCAGTGTATTTCTCGACCGTTCCATTTTCGAATAGCACGTGGGGAAAACGAAGACCTAAATCTTCTCGTGCGAGCTCTGATTTCTCTTATTTTATTACGATGGTCATTTCTCCCTATGTAGACGCGGATCAACAAAAGATTTCCGCATTTTGGGAGAAATGAGTTGTGTCTGTTCTTTCAGACATGTCCGAAAGAACAGACACCACACATTCATATAAATGGCGGGCCCCGATGGGCAACAAACCCACCACCGTCAACGCGGGTGCACAATTACGTTCGACCTCTTGCGGGAATCTTAAAGAAGCGAGAATGGAGAGCACGGACAGGGACTACCTGTAGGTGGCGCTAGGCGGGAATGTGGGTCAGCCGGGTAGCCCACGCAGTTGCGAGAAACACAGTGTCCGGTCGCCACGGTGTTTAATGCAGCTGCCTTGCAAGCAGAAGATCCCGCGTTCGATTCCTGGTCCGGCACACATTTTTGCTCCTCGCCTCTGATTTCGCATAAAATCCCGATGGAGCTGACATGAATAGTTCTTCCCTTTCCTTTCCTCCCCCACGCTCCCATCTTTAATTTGCATAAAAAAGCTTTGTTTTGATATCCGTGGCACTCTCTCCCGTATTTCACGATACTACAAAAGGTGCCGCGCTTCTTTGAACTTTCTCGATGTTGTCCGTCAATGGTCTCTGGTACGGATCCCATACCAGGTAGCAGAGGGCGGACAAGCGTAGTGTAGGCTGCCTCTCTAATTGATTTGTTGCACCTGCTGTTATGCTAATAAAAAATGAGATCTTTGGTTCGCATTCTCCAAAATAATTTCAGAGGGCGGACAAGCGTAGTGTAGGCTGCCTCTTTAATTGATTTGTTGCACCTGCTGTTATGCCAGTAAAAAATGAGATCTTTGGTTCGCCTTCTCCAAAACAATTTCCATGTGATGGCTCCAATTTAAGTTAGCTATTCACTGGATCTCACCTAGTAACAAATCCATATCAAGCGTTCTACAGCTGCCCAAGTCGACTGTCGCCGATGAGACTAGGAAGCAGAGACGCGAAGGAACAACGACGGCTCAGACCTCATTTACTGACAGTCAGGCACCGTCGAGCACTGCAGACTGTGGTTGACAAAAATCTCATGAAACCAGCAGAAGAAATCACTCGTCAGTTCCAAGGCGCTACCATCAGTCCATGTAACACAACGTATATGCGTAGGGAGTTACTAAAGAACGGGGTACAATGGTGCAGCAACTTGTCATAAGCCACATATTTCTGTTGCCAATGGTAAGGGTCGTTTGAGGTGGGTGCAAAGAACGTCATCACTGGATAGTGGATGACTGAAAACGAGTGCTTTGGAGGAATGAATCACGCTCCACCCTGTAGCAGCCTGATTGAAGGGTTTGGTTTTGGCGAATGTCTGGTGAACGTTATCTGTCTTCATTTGTAGTGCCAACAGTGAAGTACAGAGGAAGCAGTGGGTACAGTAGAGGAACACGTTGTAGATGATGAGTGTATTACTATGACAGTTCGCCCTGTCATAAAGAAACATCTGTGAGGGAATAGCTTGTGCACAGTAACGCCCCCGAAACTGATTAGCCTGCACAGTCCTGACCTGAACGCAGTGGAGCACCTTTGGGATGAGACTTCGCTCCAGACCAACTGTAGTATCGTAGGTTAATACCATCCTCACCGACGTCTCACTGTTGGTAACAGAAACGCACGTTGCCAGCAAACGCCGACAGGGGTCGCACGGGGACCCAGTGGATCCACTGTTGTGTGTCCACTGACCCACACCTTCGGCGGCCCCGACTATCGAACTCCCTCTGCCACCGCGATTATAGGACGGTCGGTGGTAGCTACACGGCAGAGTCTCAGTCACAGACTTCAGTCTTAGTCAGCCTCCAATAGTTCGCTCGGTCTTTAGTAGCAGGAGTCTCACACAGCGCGACGCTCTTCAGCTTGCTTCTTGTAATAGCGGAACTTCACTGCTGTTTGCCGCGCGGGATTAGCCGAACGGTCTTAGGCGCTGCAGTCATGGACTGTGCGGCTGGTCCCGGCGGAGGTTCGAGTCCTCCCTCGGGCATGGGTGTGTGTGTTTGTCCTTAGGATAATTTAGGTTAAGTAGTGTGTAAGCTTAGGGACTGATGACCTTAGCAGTTAAGTACCATAAGATTTCACACACATTTGAACATTTTTGAACACTGCTTTTTGTTCTTTTCTAGATCTTCGCAACGTTTGGGAAAAGCTACCAAAAAAACTTCTGTTTATTGTATTTACGTCTTCACTAATCATTTCTGCTCCTGTCCAGCTTAACATCGACGACTGCTGCTGCACCATCTGTAGCCCACCTCTCCTTACCGTTGCGTGCGAAGTAGTACAAAACACCAATATCATTTTCTTCTGTGCCGGCCGGTGTGGCCGAGAGGTTCTAGGCGCTACAGTCTGGAACCGCGTGACCGCTACGGTCGCAGGTTCGAATCCTGCCTCGGGCATGGATGTGTGTGATGTCCTTAGGATAGTTAGGTTTAAGTAATACTAAGTTCTAGGGGACTGATGACCTCAGAAGTTAAGTCCCATAGTGCTCAGAGTCATTTGAACCAAAAAAAATGTTAAAATATGTGTGAAATCTTATGGGACAAAGCTACTAAGGTCATCAGTCCCTAAGCTTACACACTACTTAACCTAAATTATCCTAAGGACAAACACACAAACCCATGTCCGAGGGGGGAATCGAACATCCGCCAGGACCAACCACACAGTCCATGACTGCAGCGCCCGAGACCGCTCGGCTAATCCCGCGCGGCCCATTTGAACCATTTTCTTCTGCAGTTTCAGCACTCGAAGAAGAATGGACTGCCATTCTCCCACATACATTCAAACACCTCATTGGAAGTGTCCCCTGCAAAGTTCAGACGTCTTAAAGGCGCATGGTGGACACACCCCATATTAATGTCCACTAATAGGAGTCAGGGTATGACTCGTTTGTTGTGAATGCTTCTAGTTCAGACGTGTGTGTTCGTGATCATCTGCGTGCTCACTGCGTGCCGGATTTGCGCTTCGGCTGGCCCCAGGAACGCGGCTGTTGTCGTGGGGCACGCCGTGCTGCGGCGCCTGTCAGCTGACGGCGCGACGCTTGCCGGCCGCCGTGTGTCATGGCGGCGCGTGGCGCACGCAGTGCTGCCGCCTGGCGGCTGGCGACGCGGCTGCCAAGCGGACAGTCGCCGCTCGCCGGCCCGCCAGCGTAGACGTGCCCCGCCACACGAGCGAGACCGCCGCTACCGCCGATACGCAGCCGTGCCGAGAGCGCCATGTGCTCGCCGCTGCCGAGTCGCGAGTGAAGCCGAGCCGTGCGTGTGCTGTGCCGTCGGCCTCCCCGCCCACGCCTCCTGCTGCAGCCGCCGCTCTTCTTCCACTTGTTGTTGTTGTTGTTGTTGTTCTCCTCTCAGCGTGCACCGGCATCGGCCGCAGAGGCGCGACGCTTCCTGTTTATCTGTCTCTCCCTCTGGCCCCAGCATCGCACGCCGCCGTGTCGTTGTTGCCTTCCGAAGACCGACCGTCGCCACAGTGTTCAGCCACGACACACACAGTGATTGTTTTTTAACTCGACTGTTGTTTTAGTTTTTTTGGTTGGCCTTTCGTTAGTTTCAAGTTTGTTCTCATATACTGCAGCCAAGATGGATATCTTACCGTGCGGAAATATCTTCAGGGAACTGCAGGATATCCACGACACTGGATACTTTTCGGCGCAACCTTCTCTCGAGGACTACTGGAATCAGGTAAGACCCTCCATTTGTTCCCTCTTTCAAACATCTCAAGTGCGAGTGCTGTGACAAACTGATAAAACCTTAGCTAGTTTATATCAAATGCGTAGCAAGATTTATAAACGCAGGCACGGTTAACCGGCCCACCAAACTCACATCCGACTGAAGTTCGAGCACTGTTCATCAGCTTGAGATCGTTTAAAAGTTGGATTAACTGGGAAATTGGAAGAGAAGAACTGACAGATTCGTTACCGGTTTGTATGATCAGCGCGATAGCGTCATATTGGCGCTCGTCGAGTTCCAGCGACTGGAGAGGCTGCAAACAAAACATTTTGCATCACGAAGAGGCTTACGATAACTGTTTCAATACCCATCAAGAAGCCTATTGCATCTTCCGACACGCAGCCAGCATCGTATGACGGTAAATGATGTTTCGGGTTTTTGTAGAGCGTGGCTGTTTTTCTTGCTTACTATTTGCAGATGTAATAGGAGAGAAGATATTTGTTACTACTCCACCGTGTGTTCTCCGTAACGCACGGTTCGTTGCGAGTTCCAAATGTAAATACACCAACTGCCCCACGGATGAAAATTACTGGAAAGGCAGAGCTAAACAGGCATGGCAGATTTAAAAACAAACCAACAATGTTAAGAAGGACAGTGCCTCTCACAAGGGGAAACGTCGCGTAAACTTTGGCATCTATTCTCAATGTTTGCGAAGATACAGCTGTTTAAAACAGTCAGGGTTGTGAACCGTGGAAGTAGCTGTCAGTTGTCAGTTCGTTGCCCCATATGACTCGATGCCAATTTTCCTTCATAGTTCAAAAACAGTTCGCCATAGTCGTTAGTGCAATTCGCATTTCGTCTAAACAGATGTGTTTTTCATGGAAGGTGTCTTCCATATCCACCTTTGACGTATCTGTACCGTTTAATTCGCGAACGAGCAGTTTGTTCGTGATCTGCACTTTGCCTCGGTGCAATTCGCATCTCGTCCAGATACGTATGTTATTCATGGATTCTTTTTCCACATCCTTTTTTTACCGTCTCTGTAGGATTTAATTCGATAACGAGCAATTGATTCCGTGTCTGCACATTCCTGCGGAAGATTTTAGTTTTCCCACGACCACAATGCAATAATCATGCCCAGAAAGGACGGTTGACCTTGGTAACCGCGCAGCGCCATAGCGCGACCGGTCGAGCCGCCAGCATAGGCTTCACTGAAGCACCGTGGCGTTGGTCACGAGGAGCATCACAGGCTCTATGCCTTAGTAAGTCCAATCTAGTTCTTGTTGAACAAGGAACATCCTCCAAGTCGTCTAGCAGGAACTGGAGATTCTGTCCTCCGCGAGGTGCAGACAGCTGTCTCTCGAGTGTTGAGAGTAGGGAATTAATTTTATTAGATTTTTTTCCGCTCAGAATAGTCCATACAGTTTACTCCTTACGTAAACTAATTTACCTTTTGAACTACCCTGCATACTTTAGCTTAGGGTTTGCGTCTCACGAAAAGTAGCTAGTGACGGGTGCTTGACGAAAGTTACGAGTATGCAGAAAGTATAATAGTAGGCATTTTTCGCATGAGAGGTAGCAGTTGTTATACTTTATCAGTAATAATTGGTAGTACTCGAGCACTTTAGTCAAACTTGTCACAGTTCATCAACTCTTTAGGAGAGACAATGCTATCTTGATTAAGTTGTCATCACACGACACATACTGTCAGTAGAGATTTAGAGTTGTAATCATATCGGCTGATGACAACCTGATGATGATAAAACGTCCCTCGAAACGCATTGTTGAAACCTAGGTACGCTTAAAGTGGGTTAGTGCTACCAATTATTACTGCTATTAAGGAACTCGACACAACGAAGATAGATAACACTCCTTAGCTGCCCATGAGGAACTATGATCTCGTTTAGGAAACGGGCCGGCTGGTGCCTTCGTCCAGGACTCTCAATTTCTGCGAGTGGCCGCACTCACGGCGCACCTGTCGTGCCGATGAAACCCGACCGGCGAGAGGACAGCCGCTCTAAGGTTACACCCACCGGCCATCGCGTCCCGAACTGACGCCGACTCCCCGCGTCGTACGAGCCACGAGCGCGCCTGCTCAGGTCCCGACCTTCGGAGCTCAAACGCGCTGCAGACACGGGCACACACAAACAGAACAGATGCGGGTATATTGTCTAGACGCCTGCAGAGAGATTCCCGTTGTGAGGCGCTCGTGACTCTTTCGGCCAGTCGGCGGCACGGCGCGAGAGGCAGGATGGCCGACGCAGAGCCGAGGATACGTGACTTGGAAGGCGAAGCGAGACACGGCTCCTCGGCGCATGCCAAGCGCACTATTCGACGTGTGCGCGAGGACAGCGGTCTGTGTTCGCAACTATCCGGGACTAACGGCGGGGGCCCACTGGCCTTCATTTGTCGCCACCTGCCGTGTTCTTAGTTGTGCGAATGGATTCCTGATTTACTATCAGAAAGGTCACTGTTTCTTAGTAACTGACGGGGAGTCGTCTAGTGAAATCGAACTTACGTCTGTATTTCACAAAGGAACGGTTATAGGCCCTCTGCTGTTCTTAGTAACCACTTAGGACACAATCTGAGCAGCGCTCTTAGATTTGCTGCCAATGATGCTGCCGTTAACCGTCTAGCGAGGTGTACAGAAGATCAAAACGAGTTACATAATAACTTAGACAAGTTATATACATGGTGAGAAAAGTGATAACTGACCTTAAGCATCGAGAAGTGTGAGGTTCTTCACACGAGCCGAAAAACGGTTACGTTAAATTTCAGGTTGCACGACAAATCACACAAATTTAAAGATTTACGAGTCAACTAAATACCTAGCGATGGTAATTACGTACAGCGTAAATTGGAACTATCATACAGAAAATATGGGAAAGGGGAACCAAAGACTCCGTTTCGTTGGCAGAACATTGCAAGATGTACCAAAGCTACTCAAGAGTCACTAGACTTGTTCCTAACCTTCTGTAGTAATGCTGCGCTGTACGGTATCCTTGCCATACAACACCGACGGAGCACATGGGAAAATTTCAAAGAAAGAGAGTTCATTTTTTATCGTCGCATTATAGGGGAGAGAGACACGGATACGTAAATGACTTGGAGTCGCAATAACTAAAAGAGGCATTTTTTCGTTGCTTCTAGATCTTTTCACAACTGTGAATCACTGGTTTTCTCCTCCAAATCATAACCTATTTTGATTCTCACCAACGTACGGATAAAGTCCATCGTATTAAAGTAAGAGAAATGTGAGCTCGTAAAGAAACGTTTCCCTATATACTTTTCTAAAAGTAGTTCGACGAGCTCTCTCTAAAATGCTTAACAGTGTATAGCTGGGTAAACGTGTAAATGCAGATGTGAACGATTTTTCAAGTTTATCAGCGCACAGAACTTTAATGGGAGATGATCGCAGAAAACTGACGCACTTAATCTAAGGCCAAGACGTATCCTTAAAGACTTAATAAAGTTGATGAGTTTCGTCGAAGTCGGGTGTACAGTCACCCTGAATTTCTTAAATGAATCCATGTTACTTTGAAGTGCTGAATTTCATAGATACAAATAATAATAAAATACTGCACCAATTACGGGTTTTCATTCGTAGAACGAGTGATTCAAGAATTTATCCCCGTTTTCTGATCCTGCAGTAGTGTACTTTAGTATGTGATGCCTAAAGAAAACAGTGCCAATAACTGTTCATATGTTTGTGAAATTCTGCGCTGTGAAAGATGCTCAACATTTTACATCCATAAAAGTGCGACTGCAGGACAAGAGAAGCTGAAGAATACGCTCGCGGATATCACATACAGTTCTTGCGTAAAATCACACAGCACCCGAAAATGGGAACATATTCCTGAAGCGCATCATGCGAAGCATGAAGAAACATGACTGGTGCAGAGTTATATTATTTAAATTATTATTGACACATTGCCAGGTTTTCGGAGAAATTGGTTTATGAGGGATGAAAAAAAACTATCATTTTATATTTATGCACTATTGCGTTATTTCGACCTTTAGGCCATTTTCAAGAACCCGGTCTACAGGTTTTTTTCCGTAAAACAATCTTAAATCTTCAGCATATCGCTTGTAGTGAAAGATAAAATCCATGACTAAACAGAACACAGAATATGGTGTATGCAAAGAGCCTCTTCACACAAACTGTTGTTTATCTCTCGAGCTACCATGTGAATGCTGCTAGTTGAAAGCTGTCAATCATACACATGAGTTTCCTCTCAGAAGTACTAGGCTAAGCGGCGAGCTTCATATGAAACACATACAACAGAAGAGTAGGAAATATTTGTCATCGCAGAATTCTGATGACCAATGAATGCATATATCCACTAATTAACTGTACATAACGAAATCTATGTTCCCTTTAGTTACTGCTTTTAGCTTTAATTGTAAACGATCTACTACAGGTCTAATATCGTTTTTATGAGAAATTTACAGAGTACGTGAAAATGGCCTAAGGCAGAAATTGTGCAAGAATGTATAAAGAGACGAAAGTTCATGAGTTGCAGACGGCATGGAGTAATTTCAAACACAATAAAGTTGTAATGCGGCGATATGAAAGTCCTTCGGCATTAGTCATCTGGTAGCAATTTCATTTTGTCATACTGTACGTGGTTCATAGTCAATATCCTGATTTCTTCACTGTTACGATAGTGATCTTGACACATTATACTTGGTGTCAAGAAACGGTTAAGGAAATCGAGAAGAAGTGGTTGAGGTAATTGAGAGGAAACGATTAAGGAAATCGAGAAAATTGATAATCATAACTGAGTGAGTATCTTGTTTACTCTTCTGACCTATCGAAATGTCTGGAGTTTCTTTTATAACAACCTCTGAAACTTGAAACAATGAGTAGAGAGATATATCACTTTTTAAAGACAAGACGATGTTTTACTAGTCTTCAATCCTTTATCACCCAGCAGTAGACAGAACGAGAAAGTTGTTTGTTTTACGAGAAAAGCATCTCAAACGAAATTAACGAACAGTTAAAGTAGTTTTATTTGTTACTTTCATTTGTCCATTTTTTGTTTTCTGTATTGGCGAGAAACTTCCTTATTTTCACTTACACTTAAAATGTTTTTAATCAATGCAGAAGACTAACATTTCGCGACCAAATGAAGGTAATCCAAAATAAATCTTTATTTGTCACTTAATTTCATCTGAGACGCTGTTCTCGTTAAACAGACAACTGTGTGACTTATTGAAGCAGACGTTACGGCGGAAAGTGTCGACTTATACGTTTGAAATAAAGTTACTGAAACAAAATGGTGTTATATTACTAGTGAAATCAGCATACTCATTGTAAAATTTTTCGTAACCTGAAAGTTGTAATCAGTGATAGCTTAGTCTCAGTCCATGTCGATATGTCTTTAAAAACGTACCTCTCGTAATTATTTACTACAGCTTTCGTAAAGAATGGCAGAAAGTGCATTAAAAGTGGACCGAATTCAGCTCAGTTTTTCTTGGCAATAAAGATGAAACTGGTGCATGCCGGTAGCCTTGAGCTCGACATTTAATATATTTTCTGCTCAAGTTTGTAAACATTTCGATGAAAATATTATTAAATATATATTACTTTGTCGTACATTTCAAGAGATGTAGAAGGTCGTTAAAGCACACCGAACGATTAGTCGAAGAAAAAAGAAAAAGCACGCGTTTGCTTCTGTGTTTTGATGTAAAGATGTTGTGAGAGTCAATCAAATTTGAGTACTTACGAACAATAATCAAGATTTGATATTTCCTCCAAAACAGGCGGTGCAGTCTGTAACGCTCTGACTCCCATTCTGTAATAATGGGTTTAAAATCGTTGTTGGATCATTCAAATTTAAGGTAAACATGGTTTCCCTAAATAGCTTGCATTCGGAAAAACAACCAACCAACCTAAATAGCTTGAAACGTTGCTTCCTTTGAAAAGGACTTCGACATTTCCCTTTTCCGTGCCTGTTCCATTCGAGCTTAAGCTCCGTCTCTATTATAACACAGTAACGAGCGAGAGGCAAAAACCCAATCGTCTTTCCTTCGATATTTGTAAAAGCTATATATGTCATGCCTTATGGTCTGGCGGTAAACCGCATGCTTGGAAAGCCAGAGGTCACGGTTTCTAATCCTGGTTGAACCATGGAAATTTTTAGTCCGCCTTCATATAGCGTTCACCTCTCAACGCCATGAAGAGCCTCCTGAAACCACACTTGGTTCGTATTCCTCGTAAAACTGTAGGTCCCCTTTCTCCGGTTGGGTAACTGTGGTGGAACAGGGATGCGAAAGTCGCTGAAATAGTGTCCTGTTGAAAGACCTGCAAACAGTTAGTGAGCCGCACGATATTATTATTACGTAACCATTTGTAACATAATTTTTACTGCTTCAGTTAGTTTTTACTAACATTTATTGGCACGGTATGTTCCGGCAGCATGCTGCAATCATCAGGTGCATTATAGTTACATGTACAGTAATCTGAAGTGTGGTGAGAATTATTGGCAGATTATTTGCACTTTATGATGGCAGCCTGCTGCCAAGATGCATTGCGTTAGTAAATTTAGTAAAAAGCGACTGATGCAGTAAAAATTGTATCATAAACTTATAATCTCTGACCTCAAACAGACCTATACAGTATGGATAAATTAAACCCTGAATGAAATGTTAGGGCTGTAAGAATTGCACAGGGCACTATGGGAACGTAGTACAGCAGTAATTGTCCTAACACTGAAATAGTCATGAAGTCAGTGGAAAGATAAGTAGGTAACTAATAATGGAGATTTATAAAGTTTATGTGCTGGCGTCGGGATTTCTAAAAGCGTTTCGTTTGCTTCTATCTTTATGGCATGCTTTCTGATGAAATATTGGAATTCTGTTTCACGTTTTGAATAATTTAGCCTCTTTTAGTCTTCTTCCCGTTCAGTCTCACTTGTCACATTCGTTGGTAGCCATTAAATTAAGTGTTTTGTTACCAATGACGAAAAAACCAACGATAAATATATCTAGTTGGTAATGTAACGGTGATGCACTAACGGAAGCCGGCCTAATATTACTGTCAAAGTGATCTCTCTGTCGTGTTACTGCTGTTGTATAAAGTTAGTGTATGAGTACGTTCTGGACGTTGCGGCCATTACGTTCAGTAGAAAGCATTTATAATAGAAATAAACTACCTAGGTCAACAATAAACACTGTTAATGTCGATAACGCGCGAGCATTTTATTTTTAACAGGCGAGTTTCTCATGTCCAGTGTTCACTTTGAGTACCTTATATAAAACGCATTTCCTTATACCACTCAAGAGTGAGTCACCCTTAAGGAATGCATCTTACGTAAAACACACCTAGTTCACTGCAGATGAATAGGTATGGTCTCGAAAGTGACTATAATGTCATTCGCAGCGTTCTATAGACATAATGAAATGAAGCAGTTCCAGTTACTATGCCTATATAAAAACTCATACAAACACATTCTTCTTGTATGGCACAACACGAAAAAATCTTCCGTTTTCGGTTTTTAGTTGCTGCTGCTGCTGCTCTTCAAGTAAACTTGGCGATCGGTTTTGTTAAGAAGTCTTTTTCGCTGCAGTTTGCAAATGCATCATCTTATGATTATGACTCATTTGCGCATATGGCGGCCTGTTTTCTTTGAGAGACGCGCGTGATACTGTCGACTCATCCCTGCTTAAACAAAATGGTTTTCTTGCGTCTTGTACTGGAGTACTCTCCGCACTTGAAATCCCTTTTGCCCAGCGTAGCAGGACCACCTATTGTAGCACAATGAAAATTCTCCACACATCGTAGTAAAAACACGTTTATACCCGCCACGAGGAGGTACAATGACGACTGTGAAAGAGGACCGTCCTTTTTAGTCGCCGTGACTTTCCTGTTCTCACCAGCCGAGGACGTAATGTTTGCGAATTAGCGTTTTCTCGCCGTGGGCTGGTGCTAGCAGCTAGAACAAACAGCGGGGAACGGAACGAAGCGCGTGAAACTAACGTATTGCAAGCAGCTGTCCTCGCTCCTGCCTCACCACGCTTCCGGATTCATTTCCTATTGCGTCTATGAGACCTGCCTGTGGTAATGAGGGTTTTAATTCTTTATTAACTGTAATTTCCCTTCAAATGTAATTACAAGCTTTAAACGGAATTACCAGACGTGACGTTGCAGTTACGCTGCGCTGTCCTCTTCTTGTCGCGCATAGTAGCGACTTATTTTCAGCAGTTTGTTAAAGACAAAGAGAACTGACAGTAATAAATACAGCTATTTCCTAAACAACATAATCAAACCCACGACTTACGTGTCAAAACGATAGTTCAAAAAAATCTGAGACAGTTATAAACGAAGACGTTCCTTTTACAAAAATCACAGTACTTTACGAGATATGAAATGAGTGAATCTGCAACGTAATTAAGACACAGAATTCGGACTGACTGGGATATAAGTTTGACATCTCCATTTGGCTACCCTGATCGAAGCTTACCATGGTTTCCACAAGTCACATCTGGTGAATTCTGGAATGGTTCCTTAAACCGTATTAAGTTCGAATGCTCCCATTTATTGGTCTAATGAGTCTGTTTTAAACATTATCTCTTTTTGCCTGAATGATACTTTTCCTAAACGCGAAGTTTGTTTACAGTTTACATAATTTTATTTGACTATCCATAAGGCAGAACAGAGAACAGGTAAGTGACAACTTTGGGTTTGCGCGTTTTCTAAACTCTGCCATCTCACATTGAAGTAGTGGATAAGAAGTTGCGTAACTACTCGAAAAAAAAGTTTGTAGTTCCGTTCTGCAGACGTAACAGTATTCTTTCATTTTCTTGTTTCGTTGAAGATAGAGAAATAAACTTTCGTCTCTGTTCTCTGATACTCCTGTTTTACTTTCTTTTCCAAAATCTAGTGGCTTTGATGAAGCTCCTTTTCTCAAAGAAGTTCCAAGAAAGCACAAGACTTTTCAGTCGCATTAAGGTATTGTGACTGGCCAGTTAATTGTATTCTTTCGTCAGGGACACACGTTGTACTGTGAACGTAGGCTTCCGCGGCCATTGTCACAGACAATAAATTTGTTCTGGGTTTGTGACTGCACTGTCAACGTGTAAAACTACCGATGTTTCAGTCACTGTTGCAAGTGACCTCCTTCAGCGTGTTTTACTTATTAACAATGCGGTCACAAACGAAGAAAAATTTTATTGACGCGTTGTGCTGTTATCATCCACATTATATCTCCATTAAAGGCTACACTGCATTAAAACGGAAAAGTGTGTTCAAGGCTAACAGATTTTTTTTTCTTTTCCCGGCCATTTTACTGCACTAACAGTAAAACTCATTGCGATGGTGCGTTTACTTTTTGCGATCCTACTAACATCGAAAGAACTCACCTTAATTGGTTCTGCAAAAAATGGCTTGTCCTGAAGCGACATCAGCGAAGAAAAACTGTAATAAAATTAGCTCATCTGCTCTTAACTGTATGATGATGTGGAAGTGACTTAATTTTACCAAATCTGTCTGAAGCAACTAAACGCATAAAAGTTCTTACATTAAAACATTCCATCTGTATTGTCAGTGTACTCACAACTGGCTACACAGTCCATCCTATCATACAGTTCTGGAAATGATAGGTGAAAACAAACACAGTTTGTAGTAATCCACAGAACAGTCACCCGATCTAGGGCCCAGTTTAACGTTTTCACTCAGATCTACCTTTGAAATATATATACTTTTCAGTAGCTAATAATCAGCTGTAAAAGCACTCTGTGTTTCATAGTTCTGAATGCTCGTACAGATATTGTACACACCATCACCGCTGTCCTCTGAAAATTCGCGGTTACGTTTGCACAGCTCGCCACTAGGTGTCTGTACCCTTCGGTAGTCTCAGTTCCCACATAAAGCTGTTTGTAGGGGTCAGTTACGAATGATCACAAGCATTTATTCATAAACATTTATTCATAAACCTGATTCTTACTGTTATTCAGTTTCAATGACCTCTCGTCACAAGAGCTGACCACGGACTCCTGGCAACTCACATGAGAACCCCCCTCCCCCTCACCCCCCCCCCCCCCCCCCGTCCCCAGTACTAAAGCACGCCAAAGATCTCTCTTCGGACTGGTTGAATACCGTAGCAGCCAACCAGTTTCCTGTTTCGATTCACATAACCCCGGGACCTTCCCTCTTTGATCGAATCTCCGTCCTGAAATGAGTTTATATAGATTCCATAATAACACATTCCCAAAAAGCAAATTAACCCCATCTATAATCGTCTGAAGGACTGAAGTAAATTGTATGCTATACAATACCAAAAACTGGCTGCTTTACTGTTAGCTTTCACTCGTGTATGGGACTTTGATTAACTGTGCACAATGGCATTTTCACGATTTCTCACACTTACTAAGTCCCTATGTCAATGATTCTGGCTTTACATATAAGCCACATTCATTTCCTCATTCACTCGGACAGTGTAATAGTCCAAAATAATAGTATTAAATATACTGAAAAAAAATTTAATTTCTGTGAGCTGAAGAACTTAATGTAAATTGCGCTGTTTAACATAACACCAATTACTTTGGTGACTAAGTAATGAGTCATCATCTGATGTATTTATAAAACAATACGGAAGTGTTTGAATGTTGAATGCAACGAGAAGTTATAAATTTTTAATTTTTAGGTAATTTTATATATTTTTAAATTACTTGAAAAATGATGCTGATACTAGTAAAACAGTTAACTGTTGAGATTTTGAGAGGCTCTATAAAATTTCATTTTAACTGGTGTATGGCAAAAGTCTGTATTCATTTGCATGTTAGTCTCTGCTTTAGTCGATCTGAAAAGCGTGCGCGTGATTCTAGGCCTGCAATAGTCAGCCAGCATAGAAAAGACACACTCCCTAGCGTGAGAACATGATCTGTACTGCGTCAAAGCCAGAGAAGAAAAATCTCACAGCTACCTAAGCGTCAACCAGCTACGTTACGCCGTATCTTCTGCTACTCCATTTCCAAATCTAATTCCCTCGGCGTAACCCTCTGGAATTAATTTAAAATAAACAATGTTCGCGAAAGACGATTGCGTCAGTTCTGCTACATCAGTGGTTTAGTTTACACGGGAACTGTGAAAAGAAGATAGGAGAGGTTCGGGCGCGCCCGACGATATTCTCCAGTTTATTGAAAGTTTCGTCGTTGAATGAGTTTACGAGAAAACAGGATGACTCAAAAATAATTTCTGTTTGGTATAATGAACGGTAGGTTGCTGTAAATGTGGAACAATATAAGTTAATGCACGGTGAGTAGGAGGAGCAACACTGTAACGTTAGGAAACAGGATTAAGTGTGTGCTGTTTGACGCAGTAAACTTGATTAAATATCTTCGTGCAACATTGCGAAGCGTAGTGAAATGGGTCGAGCACAGAAGGTCGGTTGTAGGGAAAGCGAGTGATTGTCTCGGATTTATCGGAAGAATTCTAAGAAAGAGTCCCTTATCTATAAAGGAAACAGTGTACAGAACACAGGTGTGACTCATTCTTAAGTAATGATCGAGTGTTTGGAATTCTCACAAGATTGGATTAAAAGATTAGACGCTGAAGCAAGTTAGAGACCTGCTGCTAGATTTGTAATGTGTAGATTCGATCAACACAAGTGTATTACGAAAATGTTCCCTGAAATCAAATGGGAATCCCTGGAAAAAATATGAGATTATCGCTAAACACAATTAAGGAAGTTTAGAGAACTGACATATCCAACATACTGCAGGACGCTTCTATTGCCGGCAACGCGCGTCTTATGTAAGGACCGCGAAGGCAAGATAAGTGAAAACAGGGCTCGGATAATAGAATATAGGTAGTTTTTCCCTCAGTCCATATGCGAATGGACGAGCAAAGGAAATGATTAGCGTTGATTTAACGTACCCTCCACCGTGCACCGTGTGGAGCCTTACGGAATATGAATGTGGATGTGTACGTATAGCGGCTCGTCAACGGCAGGTGACATTATTCCGCACTTTCACTGTCATCATTAATCGGTTTGTGACCTTATTTCTTCATTCATTTCTAAAGTAATTGAATCTTCGACTGGAAGTCTTCATCCACAGCCATCTTCAGTTCTTCTTAATGTTAATGTGAAGAGGCAGACCAGTAATCTTCTTCGCCTAATCCAACTTCCTGCCATTCCTCGAGGTCTTCTTCCTTCGATTTTGCCTTACGAGGTGGTCTTTTCTAAACTATCCCTCTCTCTTCCCAAAATATGCCCCAGGAACTGGAAGTATCGTTGGCTGACACGGGAGAATAATCTTACTGTCGTGCTACCCTATTCTGCAATGGAAATACTTGTTCTTCTTTCTGTCCGTGGTACGTGTAACATCTTGCGAAAATGCCACATACCGATGTCATCAGTTCGACTCGTGTCACTGACTTTCAAGGTCCGGTCTCGAAGCCGTAAAAAACACAGGAAACACCAATTATTCCACCAAGCGCTTCTTCTTTGTTTTGGATATTGCTGTGCCCGGTTCCGCCACGTCTTAGTGGTAGTAACGATTGTTTCTTTAGCAGTTTCCTGTCTCTTTGATCAGAGATCCTATGTACACACAATCATTCATTACCTCCAAATCCTTAATGAGCCTGTAAGTTGGATTTGATCTAAACCTTGGACATTAAAAATTATTACATTGGTCTTTTTCATATTTGTCTGCAGAACTAAAACTAATCCTGAAGTTGCCAAAATCTTTAATATTCTGTAGCTGTTTTCGACAGTATGTTATCTCTGGCGGGTTTTCAGTTTTAAAATAGCTCGTTATGTCCACAATTTTAAAGTGAGCTATATACCTATTTAGCCTAGTACAGTGATGACAAGGTGTATTATAGCCTATACAGGGTGATTCCCATTAATGTTTGAAAACCCTGAAGCGACGTTGATGATGCAAAGACAAGTAATTTAATATAAGAAACGTGGCATCACAAATGTCCGGAAATACCCCAAGAGTGGATGAGAAAGCCGGCCGACATGGCCGAGCGATTCTAGGTTCTTCAGTCTGGAACCGCGCGACCGCTACGGTCGCAGATTCGAATCCTGCCTTGGGCATTGATGTGTGTGATGTCCTAAGGTTACTTAGGTTAAGTAGTTCTAAGTTCTAGGGGACTGATGGCCTCAAATGTTAAGTCCTATAGTGCTCAGAGCCATTTGAACCATTTTTTGAATGGATGAGAAATGTCGTACATGTGACATCACGAGAAGCATCTCGCCGCACGTGCAGCGGCTGGGCTTGTACGTGAAGGCGTGACTGAGTGATGCAATACTTGCATTCAAGCAAACTGTGCAAATTTTGAACACCTTTGAAAATGCGATCTGTTAACGTAGAAGTTACCATCGCTGCGATCAAGTAAAAGTTGTTCTTATTTTGTGATTATTTCCTTTTGCTGCTTTTTTTGTCTACAGATATTATTTAGTAAAGAGAATGTAGATCATTTACATGTAACGGCCAAATTCGGAAGCTTCTACTCATTCACTTGTGACGCAATACAGTAGGCTTATCTTCTACTGTACTTAATAAATTTGCGGAGATTTCGAGACCGGTAAGTAGAATATTAAATCATAACTCAATGTAGACCGCAATGCTAAAAGAAACTGAAAACTGCACGCCAGACCAGAGACTCGAAACCAGAGCCCCACGCGCTAAAGTCGCGCATGTAGGCCCGGAGGCACACCGACATGAGTACTTGATTTGCGTCTGGGTGATCATGCTCGACAGACCAGCACGCTCAACTGGCGCATGTGCTGCGAGGTACGTCATCTGGTGACGTCACGTTGTCAATATTTGTCATCCAGTTACGGAGTATTTCCCGACATTTGCGACCCCAAGTTATATTAAATTCCTTATCCCAGCGTCATCTACGTCGCTTCGGAGGTTTTTAAACGGTAATAACAATCACCCCGTACGTTGCACCATACTCCCGGCCCACTTTTTTTCGCTGTCCAGAGTAAATATTTAACTTACTTTAAAGTTATGGACGTATGGTATATAACATTTCAAAATTGGTACGGTCTGTCAGATGATTATATTCTGTCAAAAGTAATTTCAGAACAGTGAACATTACAGCATGTTTATGATTGTCGTACAGAATAAATCATTTATAAAATCTGTAAAAGACAATTTGAAAAAGGTGATAAACGTGGGTGAAGGTGTGATTTCCGACAGTAAAACTCCGTATGTGTCTGCAGCTGGTCTCGAAGTACTACCAATTGCTAGTGTTATGGTTGCCTTGGTGACTTAGGACACGCTGTCGTTTAACGTCGGGTGTGTAGTTCTCTGGAAGCGGCGACGGTGCCGGGTGTTTCTGGGAAGGAGCTCGCATGAATACGCGCCGTGTGACAGGCGGTTGTCGTCGGACGAGCCTGCTGGCTCTTTTAAGGGCGACGGCGCGCAAGATAGCCCGCCGTGTCCGGACGCGGCCAGCAATTACTGCCGCTGCGTCGCTTTTTAAACTAAAGGCCCCAAAAAATGTTACCGGGCCTCCGCCCGGTGATTTTAACAGCCGCTAGGGGCGGGCAGACAGCTCTGCGTTTGTTCACTGTCGCACGCTCTCGCTCTTTTCCTAACAAGAAAAACGTTTTTGTCTTGGAGGAGATTTTGCGGTTTAAGCGCTATGTGCTGTTCGTGCGTACCCTAATATATGCTCCTGAAGCTGTCAGTATGTCCACTCTTGACTCTGGGCTCTATTTTTACCTTAGTAAAAATGTTTTGCTACGATATTTGTACTAGGCTAGCAAAATGTCGGGCCATCTTGTGGTCCTACGTATATGACCCTGTTACTGTGTCCCAGGTTCGAGATCAGCCCATTGTCTGACCGCCGTGATTTCTCGTAAAATAGTCGAGCAGTCTGTCTGAATCTTTCCCGTAATAGTGGGATGCCACTGATCTCGTGAAGTTCGCGTGTCGGAATACGGCGACAGCGATGCACGGCGAGCCTCAGTAGCGCTCAGACGAATGTCCTTGTCTGCGGCGTTCCCCGACACTACGGCCACACATTGCAGTACTGATCGAATAACTGATTGGTATAGCGTAAAAGTAGTGTGAAAGCAAATTTGATGTTGTATGTAGTACGACGCTGTACTGAATTATTCATCCCTTCGAATTATTCTTGCGGAACCTTTCAAAGCTTTTCAAATAAAACAAATGCTATACATCTATATTCTTCATGTCTACGTATTTCCAGCCATCTGCCTCTAGAGGACTCCGAATTGCAGCGTGTAACATGGCTGTGTATAATGTAATTAACATCTGTCAGTGGGTGAGAAACAGCATGCTGTATCCGAGTATAGAATTTGAAGAGTTCGTCCACACATGGAGCGTCCTCTCCTTCAGCTGTTACAACAGTCCAATGCCTCGCCTTCATTTCCATTGACCATCCTTCCGACATGATCCCATCCGATGTTCATCACTTTCAAAATTGAAAGAACACCCTCGAGGATTTCATTTAGACAGTGATGAAGCGGTACAAGCAGAAGTGAGTTTGTGGCTTCATCAACAAAGTCAGAGATTCTACATGACGATATCAACAAGCTAGTTTCTCGTTTGGAGATATGAGTTCGTCGCCAAGGTGACAATGTTGAGAAATAAATATGTAGACGTGAAGATTGAAGATTTAAAATGTTAATAACGTTTGTTTTATTTAATAAGCTGTAAGAGTTTTAACAAAAAATATTTACATTATTTTTCAGCTCGCCTTCGCAGAAGAGACAACTTTTTCATTCTGCCACGCATCTTTTCCTTACGCCACGAGTATTTGCCCTCAATGTGGGGTGCCTGTTATAGGTCTGCCCCAGATTTCCAGCATGGGACCGTGGGATGATGAAGCTTCCCACGATCTATACTAACTGCAAATCTGCAAGCACTCTATGACAAGTGATCATATGAGGCTGGCTTTTGGCGACGTTAAACCTCATTCGCCACATAGCACATGGAGTGCTGCCTATGAGCGGTGCGCTCATAGGCAGCACACCGCGCCTGGTACACGCGGCGCTCGGGGACTACTGCACAGCTACGACACCTGAGGATGAGCTTATAACAGTCCGAAACCGGTCGTGTGAAAATAAAGTAATTTACAACTGAATCGGTATTTCCGACCTCTGCTTTAATGCTCATTGCGGATATTCTGCCAACAGTAATGTTTGTAACCTTCCTGAGGAGCTACTTGACTAAGAAGTGGCGGCTCCCGCCATGAAAACTGATACATCTACATCTACATGACTACTCTGCAATTTACATTTAAGTGCTTGGCAGAGGGTTCATCGAACCACAATCATACTATCGCTCTACTATTCCACTCCCGAACAGCGAGCGGGAAAAACGAACACCTAAACCTTTCTGTTCGAGCTCTGATTTCTCTTATTTTATTTTGATGATCAGTCCTACCTATGTAGGTTGGGCTCAACAAAATATTTTCGCATTCGGAAGAGAAAGTTGGTGACTGAAATTTCGTAAAAAGGTCTCGCCGCGACGAAAAACGTCTATGCTGTAATGACTTCCATCCCAACTCGTGTCATATCTGCCACTCTCTCTCCCCTATAACGTGATAATACAAAACGAGCTGCCCTTTTTTGCACCCTTTCGATGTCCTCCGTCAATCCCACCTGGTAAGGATCCCACACCGCGCAGCAATATTCTAACAGAGGACGAACGAGTGTAGTGTAAGCTGTCTCTTTAGTGGACTTGTTGCATCTTCTAAGTGTCCTGCCAATGAAACGCAACCTTTGGCTCGCCTTCCCGACAATATTATCTATGTGGTCGTTCCAACTAAAGGTGTTCGTAATTTTAACACCCAGGTACTTAGTTGAATTGACAGCCTTGAGAATTGTACTATTTATCGAGTAATCGAATTCCAACGGATTTCTTTTGGAACTCATGTGGATCATCTCACACTTTTCGTTATTTAGCGTCAACTGCCACCTGACACACCATACAGCAATCTTTTCTAAATCGCTTTGCAACTGATACTGGGAGCTGGCTGGGAGAGCTGTTTATGTGAGCCTGTAGGCCGAGGGTGGCACGGCGGTCGGTCGGTACCGTTCGGCCTTCCGAGGCCTTTTCGGACAGAGAGAGTAGTTAAGGGAAGAATCCTCAAGACATGAGATAGCTTACCAAGGCCTCATTGAATTTTGCTCGTCAGTCTGTGATCAGCACCAGATAAGAATGACAGAGGAAATAAAGAAGAGCATAAGAAGAGCAGCGCCTTTTGTTACGGCTTCATAGACGAATGAACAATTAATGTGCTTCGCCGGCCGCGGTGGTCTCGCGGTTCTAGGCGCGCAGTCCGGAATCGTGCGACTGCTACGGTCGCAGGTTCGAATCCTGCCTCGGGCATGGATGTGTGTGATGTCCTTAGGTTAGTTAGGTTTAAGTAGTACTAAGTTCTAGGGGACTAATGTTGAGTCCCATAGTGCTCAGAGCCATTTGAACCATTTTTTTGTGCTTCCTTCTACGTATGGATCGCGAAAAGATCGCGTAGGTGTAAATAGAGAGATGCGAACTCATACGGAGGCTTATCAACAATTGTTCTTTACGCGGAGCATCCGTGATTGGAAGAGGAAAGGTGAGAACTGGCAGTGGCACTCTGTGCCGCACAACGTGAGCCATGTGAGGGCAGTTCGTGTGTCGGCCACTGTGCCAGCACGATTTGGCTTTGACTGTGCAGAATGCAGCTGCGCTGGCGCCTCGTTCTACAGATACAGTAATCTCAAGACGGGACTTGCGCTGACATTCTTCGGCGGCGTGGCCATACAATGCCGCAAGTAGACCCGCGTCAGCTGCGCTTCGTCCCCAACAGGTCTGCGTGAGTCATCCCAGCAGGTATGCAGTATTGATGGCGCCGCGCCGGACAGTGAATCACGCGGACAATCGCCCCGCATCAATAATTGCCCCCGCGTCGCACCTACTGCAGCATCAGCTCCCTGAAGGCCCGGATGCCTGCCCTAATGAAAGCGGCCAGGCTCAACGGAGCAGGCGCGCCTGATTGATTGAGGTTCGCCTCATTCCGCTAAATTATGGATGACAACAGCAGCTTCCGGTTTCGGGGACTCCTCCAGACCCCCGCCGCGAGCGTTTCTACGACCCCTCAGCCCCCTGTAGAGTGTGGGAGCCTCGGTGTGGTGTCGTTAGCTGCCGAAACTGCTCTCCATTCGTTCTGACCGCTCTCTTCGCCTGAGTACTCCTGAGGCATCGTGATTCACTTACATTCCATGACGCAACTCTCTTACCTAACTGAAGTTACATTTTTATAGTCATAGAGCAAAGATTTGCACAGTTAATACTAGCTTTCCCATTCTGGAGGAGGACGTTTAAATTCCTAATACGGCCGTGGTTTCCCTTCATCGCTTAGGGCTAGAGTTGTAAAACTACCGTAAGCTGCCGTAGACAATCGTAAGTAAGCGGAACTACGGCAGTATACTTAGTAGCTTTGGTTAGTTAATGTCGTACCCGCATTATCTGTATGTTTGGTGGGTTGCGTAGACATCGAGCGTTATCTCAAAACGATCGCTTTCGTTACCCATGCAATTAGTGCTGTCCCTGAAAAACCGAAAGTGGTGAACTGACTAGAAACTGAATGAGGACATACAGGGTGAACATTAACAAAACTGACAAAGTGCAGGTATAGATTCCTGACTGAAAATGGAGGAAATAAGGTCTTATGAACATGTGTCCGGAAATGAAGATGGAAATGGTGAAGAGGCAGCATGGCTATGTGCGTACACCAGATTTGTATGACCAGGTTCTACGGAATATTGAGACAAACCCTAGTACAAGCTCCAGATCTGGTGAACGCAAAGTCTTCCGCGTATCTGCACGCTCGTCTGTCTGGAAGGACGCATGATCACACAAACGCCTAAAAAGGGCTTGAAATGTTGTGTGGTGTGATTGGCGTCTCCGAGTGTACTTGTTTTGGTAAAGCCGTGCTGCCCCTCGACCATTTCCATCTGTTTGGCCGTAGACAAACACCATCTCGGCTTGTTTCCGACATGAATTCCGGAGCATTCTGCTACTTACAGTATACTGCGTCAAACACACACACAGCAACACACAAGGAACACACGGCAAGTGGTTAGCGAAACAGTCATTCATCAGCGCCATCTATCGTGACAACGATGCATTTCCGGACATATGTTCATAGGACCTTTTTCCCCCAATTTCTCGCCCGGAATCCGTCTCTTGTAGGTTTTATTTATGTTCACGTTGTATAAGAGGTCGAGTAACTTAAGGAACATTTTTGTTCTATATAGTTATCCTCTTGTTTATTTATTTAGTGGTAAACAGCATTTATAGCAAAAGTGAAATTGTCAGTGTCTGATTCATGTTTTATCGAAAATTGTTCATTTGTAACGTTAAACAAAGAGACTTTATAATAAAAATAGAGAAAAACAATAGAGAGGTATGACGTAGCACCAGAAAACGCAATTTCCTCAACAAAAACGGCAAGATAAAAACATATCGATCATCGCTTCAATACTTCGTTGAGCTTACATAAAACATGTTTCTCACGCTGTAAAAAGGCGGGGTAGATTACGGAATATTTTCTTTCTATATAATTATCCTCTTGTCTGTTTATAACAACATATATATATATATATATATATATATATATATATATATATATATATATATATATATAGAGAGAGAGAGAGAGAGAGAGAGAGAGAGAGAGAGAGAGAGAATACTCATTAGGACGTTCTTCATCATAATTAAAGCCAAGAGTTTTCTGTTGGTACTGATAAATGCTAAAGTTATTTATGAATAACAGAAACACGTTTTATATAAGCTCAGCGAAGTACTGAAGCGATGTTTGATATATATTCTGTTTGTCCATGTGAACCGTACTTGCATCAAAAGTAATTGCTTTGGTTACATAAAAGTTACGTGATCAAATAATTTTCTTTTACCTGAAGAATTCAATTTAGCTTATGTAAAGATGTAAAATACACAGTGGACTAACACTGAATGTCGTGCGGCTCTACGCGCAAAACAAACAAGCAATCAACTCTTACACATTCACTTATGACTCTTTCCCTACTGATGCTACCAATACTACCCGTACTCCTAACATTTACTACGTCATTTATGTAGTGCATCAAAATTGCTGCACCTTAGTTTTGGTAGAGCGCAACTCTACTTAAGACAAGCACAGAAATGGTTCCGTCAAATGAACTCAGTCGTTTCCTTTCTGACATTTCACACATTACGTAGCTCGATTGAAAAACTGTAATTTTCTTTTTCAAAAGAAAAAAAGAAAACTCGCATCTAAACAGACCGACCGCCGTGTCATCCTGTGCCAATGACATCATGTGGATGCGGTATGGAGGAGTATAGGCTCAGCACACAGCTCTCCCTGTCGTTGTCGTCTTTCTAGATCATGGAGCCAGTATTTCTCACTCAAGTAGCACCTCAGTTGGCTTCACGAGACCAGTCCTCCCACCAAGGAAAATTCCCTAGCGGTAACAGGAATCGAACCCGAGTCCTCCGCTTAATAGCCAGAATCGCTGAACACTAAACTACGAAGGCGGGCTCATCATCTGAGTGTATATTAAAAAGTTCCGATTTATATTAACCATAAGACAACGTGCCCCAACAATGTTTATCAGTACTGAAATGCTGCAAATGTCTGCTTGTTTTGCGATATCGTATGTTGGTGAAAATGATTCACTTCTGGCTCAACAAAATGAAATTTCTGTTGCGCTCACAAAGAGAGCTTCTGCACTTGCGCTCTTCGATTTCCTTCATACTTATAGGATTTACGTTTCAGTGCCCAAACAGTTTCCTAAAGCAGTTCAGCACATCTCGTAAAAAGATAATTCGTAAAAATCTTCTCTGAAGACTAGAAATTTTGAGTGTAGTTAATTATAAATCTCAATAATCAGAAAAACAGTGACTTAGTAGCGTAAAGGTCTTGCAAACATGAATACACAGGTTCGAATATCTCTAGAAGCATGTTTTTGCTTGTATTTATATTTCATATTTATTAACAAATGGACACAGTAACTACCAAATATTTAACCATAATTTTAATGAAAATTATCGTTTTTAATTTTTAATTGTTAATCGCATGAAAATTTGAGTGCTGGCAATAAATTACAGTACAATGTGATACAAGAATGAGCATTATCAAATACAAAATAAATTACTTTTTTATTTGTAGAGATTTAACAGTGTTACCGGTGAATATATTTTTTTTTATTTAACCGTAACGCATTTCGCACGTGTGTATAAAATGCTAATTTATTTTCATACGGCCAGTAATTAAAAATAAAAAGTTGTTATTTTTACAAAAAAGTTATGACTCCGTATTTATTAATTAACGTTTCCATTTCATAATAAATATTGAATGTACACAAACGACAGAAAAGTGCTGCCAACAAGAATTGATCCAGGTACTTGTTGATTACTTTGTTTCTGCGTTACGCACTCAGCCACTGGCGACGATGTTAACACGCTCTAAATGTTTTGTACTTACGGGTACCTGGAAATCTTCTGTCTTCGTAGGTAATTTTATCGAGTTTCTATTCTTTTTAAGAATAGCATCATACTGCTCTGGGAAACTGATGTCGAGGCACTGACGTTCAAATACTGTACGTACGACGAAAATCTGTAAGGGCCCTTCATAAGGCCCCTTTGTCAGAAGGAAACATATAGTTCATAACACCAAAACATTTCCTTGACAGAGCGAAATCCTCTTGGTCTCCAAGCTGCGTCAGTTGAGTTATGAGAATTGCAACACACTTGACACGATTTTAAAACTGAGAGGATTTTAACCTCTCATGCCACTCTGAAATATGAGTGCAGATGTCCGTGTCAGCATACTGACTTCCAAGATAAGACCGAGGAAAGTGGAGCATAGATTTGTCACTGGACGTCCATTCCGGGGGAGGGGGGGGGGCGGAGTATAACTTCTGGAACTGCAATCCAGGCCACGGTTTTCGATAGTTCTTGAAACTTGATTGCAGAAATTTCCGGTAATGTTTCTTTGAACAGAACGCTTTCGATTTTCTTCCGTATCCTGTCCTCTCCGAGCTTATGTTACGTCTCCCACCTCTGCTTGGACGGGACGTTAAATGTTAATCTCACTTTATTTCGAGATAGTTCCGTAAGACATAATATCACCAAGATACACAAAAAATATTGGTTTCTGCTATAGTTTGCACATTAAAAACGTGACAACAACAAATGTGGCTGTCGTAAACTTTCGAAAGATGTTTTTTCGATTTTCAGACGTGCTTCAGTTTTGCCTTACGATGAAATTACAGCAAGTAACCCCGACAACGAATGAACGAAAACTTGCATGTGTAGTCGACATCGTTTGCCTTCAGAGACGCAGCGTTAGCTCAGAGGGTTGCGGACGGGGTACTCTTGTGACCTCGCTGCGAAATTTGACGCCTACATCAGGACACGACGGAAATGAGGGTGAGGAGGAAGCTGGCGAAAGTCGGAAGGCTGCTCCTCACATTTTCAAACTCTTATACTTTAACCCACTTCTCTCTTTTCACGGAAGAGATACATGTTACTTTAAATGTTACACAGTTGTAGAGGCACGAACGATAAGCTGAGAGATATCTAAATCCGGTGCCCATAAATAACATTAGGAGAATTTCAAACTTGCTGATTAATTTTATGGCTCCGTAACAAACGATAAGAATTTTCTTTTTTGAAATAACAAACCGCCATTTGACTATGTAGTACCGTATTTCTTTTCTAATGTACTGCGTATATCTCGGCTTTTATGCCATTATTGAGTACAATGCTTGCATGTTAATAGTCTATGAACTTTTAGAATTGTACGATAATGGCATAAATGCTGAAATCTAGATAGTACTGAAGAAAAATGCAGAACTATACAGTCAAATGGCGGTTTATTCTTTCAAATGAACAGCATGAGTGTGGCTCGGCACCATCGGAGCCTTTTTTTGATAAGAAATAATGAAGGCGAAGACGTTTTGTAACCTTCATTTCCTCCCGATAATGAAACAGCGATACTCGATGTCTGAAAACTTAGAAGGAATACTTGTCTACGCTGTGTTGCACCTAGCGGTCGACACAAATCGAGCACCAACTTTCGTTAGCGTCTTGCTACGATTTTTGAGAGCTCAGTGGGTCGTGTTCATTAGCGAGTACTTGACGCGTCCTCGTCTTATCTTCTGCCTGGATGACTTCTCGCTACGCATTTGTCGGTGAGGGGTTACTCAATTTTCGACCTGAAACGTCTAAATTACACTATAGTGTAAAACAAATGAACAACTAATAAGATCGTTATCAGAAAGTGCACGAAGGATACAGTTTTTAGTCACGCTTACTGTAAGACGTGCTTCACTGATGGCGATATAGAGGGCGCCGCGTGGAGTGGCCGAGCGGTTTGAGACGTAATGCCACGGACTGCGCGGCCTCTCCCGCCTGAGGTTCGAGTCCTCCCTCGGAAATGGGTGTGTGTGTTGTTCTTAGCAAAGTTAGTTTACGTAGTGTGTAAGTCTATGGACCGATAACCTCAAGAGTTTGGTCCCTTAGGAATTCACACAAATTTGATTTAGATCATTTTCGACTGCTTACTTTGGGCAGATAGGTTTGTTAATGGAGGGGATGTATTTCTGTTTTTGCTTACATTATGATTCAATAGCAGTCCAATGCTGTACTTGAAAATGTTCATAATTGTAGTAACAGAAGATTAAACGTCTACTGCAGGATATATTTCCCATTATTTTTGTTATTGCAGTTGGGTCGGCTACGATAGCTTTTCTGAGATAGCTCACTGCCTAGGGCATTGTGGAATTTTCAGCTCTCTGATCTGCGGCGGTGGGGTGTGATAGGAATTCCGTGCTGTCCGACCCCCGCGGAACTATATGCGTACACAGCTCGCGGGTACTCAAAGCATCAGCTTTCTCGGTCCGGTTTTAGTTCCCGTCTCACTGGTTGGATGGCTCAACTTCCTGTCTACTCTTTCTCGGAGATCGCATGAGTAACTGAGCGCTTGTAGCTGAGACAGCAGCAGCGAAGGTGACGCAGTTTGAATCAACATACTTGTGCTCATCGTGTTTGCGCCACTCGTTTCCAAGAGCCACAATCACCCAGCGAGCCTAGTCAACGCTCCCTCGACTCATTCGTTTCTCCCCAACCTTTTGTCTAGTTATCCCGAAAAGATGTAGCAATTGCCATTGACCGACAGTACGCAAATCGGAAATAGCCAGAAGAAAACGACTGCAGCTGCAAAAATCGCGACTGATGACCTGGTAAGCTGTAATGAGGACTCATTACGGCTTATTCTTAGAAACCGGGTCCGATCTCACAATATCGAAAGGTCTGAATGTGACTCTGTAAATATTTAATTTGCTTGTGTTTTAGTCTATAATATACCTTGACAATAATTCGCCATATTCGGCCGTGTAATAGATAGTAATTCGCCGTGTGCGAGTCAAAGAGTATATTTCAGCAGTGGTTAATATTCTACGCGCTACCGCGACTTAGGGCAACGGCCATGCCGCAGTGGATACACCGGTTCCCGTGAGATCACCGAAGTTAAGCGCTGTCGGGCATGGTTGGCACTTGGATGGGTGACCATCCAGGCCCAATGCGCTGTTGCCATATTTCGGAGTGCCTCAGCCTCGTGATGCCAGTTGAGGAGCTACTCGACCGAATAGTAGCGGCTTCGGTCAAGAATTCAAGAATACCATCATAACGACCGGGAGAGCGGTGTGCTGACCACACACCCTCTCCTATCCGCATCCGCCACTGGGGATGACGCGGCGGTCGGATGGTCCCGGTAGGCCACTCGTGGCCTGAAGATGGAGTGTTTTTTTACCGCGACTTATATAGACGCTGTATCACTCGATTTTTCCATTCGCCTCATGCTAAAAGAACGCAATTATGTTGTCTCTGTTCTTCTTTGTCATCCGTCTTATAAAGATGTAATTTCATGTTTGTAATACGGGCATTTTGTGACGAACAAACTGTAATTACTCTGTATCAGAATACCAATAACGAATCACCACTTCCATCGTAATATTTAACTTCATTGAAAATTGCAGCGAAAAATAATGCACGAGAAGTACATTCCAGTCATAAATGCATTTGTTTAAAAGAAATAATAAAAATAATAATATGAAAGTCCCTTCTGTTTTTCAGGTCTACCTATGCACGATGTTGACTTCATTTGTCCTATCGACAACATTTCCGAGGTAGAGGCCGTTTATTCAGCGATTTGACAGGCGACATAAAGAATCATATGATCGTTATTCAGTGAGTGACTTTTTCGACAGATTAACAGTTTCATCTACTGAATATTCACAGGACATGATCTTCCGCAAATCGTGAATGCCATCGAGCGTTCATACGCTTGTATAGAGCTTATCGGTACACTTACCATACAGAGAGATGAACAACGTAACTTTATATATTTAGCCATCGGCCTGTTGCTCGCTACTAGACTAAGAACATTCTGGCATATACTACGTCGTTCTTAGAACAGAGAAATCGTTAGTGAGGCAGTAGTTAGGAATGTGGCCGAGGCGGGCTACTAGGTTGATTGCAGAGCTCTTCTTCGCCGTTTCATTAGGAGGTTGAGTGTGGCGAGTCGATCGTCCGTTTATCCGCGGGAAAGATCACTGGTACTAATTTGATTGCAAGCTGAGTGGACCTGGGGCGGTTCTGGAGGGATTCGAATGAATTAACCCCACCTCCCTTCCCCCTCCCCTCCCCCCCCCAATTCAGTATTGAACCCAGGACCTGCAGGACTGGACTCTAGCTTTCTACTCGCTTTACCACCACAGACACCGGCTACGGACATACACCAAGAGATTTGTAGGACTGTTACTGTTCACATTGTATGGAAAGGGGCGAACAGTAACGTCGGAATCTCCTCTAATGGCTCTGTTGTACGTTGGGAATTTTAACAAAACACAGAAAGACTGGCAGAGGATCGAAGCTTGGTGCAGAGATCTACAGTGGTCCCTCAAAATAATCAAATGTAATGTATTGGACTTAAATAGGCGAAATGACCTACTGTTCTTTCATTACAAAATTGTCAATAAATCACTGGAAACAGAACAGTTGATTGTTTAGTTGTATGCGGCCAGAGTGAGTTGAAACGCAACTAACACATCCAATGAATTCTGGGAAAAACGGATGCCAGATCTGAGAATCATTGGAATAATGATAATGAGATTCTCCTGCGAAAGAGGTAGTTCCATGACCCATCGCTCGACTTATACTAGTCAGTCGGGAACCCTAACCAGATAGGATTAATAGAGGAGACACGGAAGAGTGTAAGAAGACCGACGCGTTTCCAACAGGTTCTATAAGCTAGGGGCAGAGTGTTACGGAGGTCATCCAGTAACAGACGCTGTAAGAGCTTTTTGTGTCACGGAGAGCATTACTTTGAAACCTCCGAGAATTCAAAATCCCGTGGGAGTCAGATAACATAATCTGTCTTTATACGTAGATTTTGCGAAATGATCAAGCAGGTTCTGCCACAGAAATTCGAGCTTATAGGCGACTTGCCGACAGAGAAAGAAGAACATGGGTGTAATACGTGAGATAGGTCTGTCTTCCCTCAGGCGCAGTAACGTAGCTTGCGGAGTATAGATACCAGCCCCCTGTCGACGTTCGCGCGGAACAAATTGCTAGGACTTCATAGGTGAATTAATACAAAAACAATCCAAGAAATTTTACAAAGCCTCTCATTCAATTCAGCTCACTCTCTTCATTACGCGTTGTGTACATTAACGAGAACTTATTACGTAATTATTGTACAACCTAGAGTGCCAACATAAATATTTTCTTTTACTCTGGCGTCATATTATGTTTCTTAAAATCAGAACTTTTATCAGTTTTACTCCGAAACGTAGCTGCCATACCTTCGTCGGACACTTTTGCCTTTGAACGAATACATTTTTAAAATACGATTCTCTGCCTAGAAAGGTTACGATGTAAATTCCAACAGCGACTGTTTTAAGCGAAAAAATTCAGAATATACCAAAAATCACTGTAGCCATCACATTCGTCACGGAAAAATTCGGCAGTTGTGCTCATATTTAAAACAAAATACTTATTTTGCCGTCTCAGTCGCATATATATTTTACAGTATTTCTGATCAAAGCAGAGCATCTTCAGATCTACACTATGTGATCAAAAGTATCCGGACACCTGGCTGAAAATGACTTACAAGTTCGTGGCACCCTCCATCGGTAATGCTGGAATTCCATATGGTGTTGGCCCACACTTAGCCTTAATGACTGTTTCCACTCTTGCAGGCATACGTTCAGTCAGGTACTGGAAGGTCTCTTGGGGAATGACAGCCCATTCTGCACTGAGGAGAGGTATCGATTTCCGTTGGTGAGGCTTGGCACGAAGTCGGCGTTCCTAAACATCCCCAAGGTATTCTATAGGATTCAGGTCAGGACTCTGCGTAGGCCAGTCCATTACATGGATGTTATTGTCGTGTAACCACTCAGCCACAGGCCGTGCGTTATGAGCAGGTGCTCGATTGTGTTGAAAGATGCAGTCGCCATCCCCGAATTGCTCTTAAATAGTGGGAAGCAAGAGGGTGCTTAAAACATCATTGTAGGCCTGTGCTGTGATAGTGCCACGCAAAACAACAAGGAGTGCAAGCTCCCTCCAAGAAAAACACGACCTCACCATGACACCACTGCCTCATAATTTTACTGTTGGAACTACACAAGCTGGCAGATGACATTCACCCGACATTCGCCATACCCACATACTGCCATCGGGTCGCCACATTGTGTAGCGTGATTCGTCACTCCGCACAGTGTTTATCCTCAGTTCAACCGTCCTTTGTTTATGCTCCTTACACCAAGCGAACCGTCGTTTGGCATTTACCGGCGTGATGTGTTGCTTATGAACAGCTTCTCGACCATGAGGTGCAAGTTTTCTCACCTCCCCGCAAACTGTCAATAGTACTTGCAGTGTACCCTGATGCAGTTTGCAATTCATATGTGATGGTCTGGATAGATGTCTGGCTATTACACATTACGACCCTCTTCAGCAGCCGGAGGTCTCTGTCAATTAACAGACGAGGTCGGCCTGTACGCTTTTGTGCTGTACGTGTCCCTTCACGTTTCGACTTTACTATCACAACGGAAGCAGTGGACCTAGGGATGTTTAGCAGTGTCGAAATCTCGCGTACAGATGTATGAAACAAGTGACAGCCAATCACCTGACCACATTCGAAGTCCCATTCTGCACTCTCACGATGTTTAATAACTACTGCGGTTGCTGATATTGAGTACCTGGCAGTAGGTGGCAGCACAATGCACCTAGTATGAAAACCGTATGTTTTTGGGCTGTCCGGATACTTTTGATCACATGGTTTATGTACTAGTGGCGTAAGCAACTCGTTACGTCCAGACATAAAGTACGTATCAGAATATTTACGTTCAGATCTGTAGTTCCATTGTGAACACGATGGTTTGCTTATGCAACTCCATATATCTGAAAATGATCAGCTTTACTCTAAACTAGTCATGCCATAAAACAAATGCGACTGGCATGCAAAATAAACAAAACAAATTTAGATTACAAACATTTTTTTGAATTTAATAGCATAGAAGCTGTATGACTTATGTACAGTTAATTTTTATGGTCAAATGAAATTCTCAGTAAAAATAAAATAAAACAAGATCGTGATGGTACGTTTAATGGTATTGATTATTGGAATCATGTGAATCAAGTGTTAGGAAGAATATTGCTTACTTTCCAGAGCTTCTGCCAAAAGCGGAGACCATACAAGGAAAGTATTAATAGATAACAAGTTTGGGATCTCCTTTCTCAGGACTGCCTTATTGACATTGTCCAAGCCTACAAACGCTTCATTAGAAACGGTCGAGGAGTTTTGGCATGATAAGTGAGGAAAGCGGGCATTATCAGGTTATGAGAGGCATGCACTTCATATCCAATTAACAGAAAACTGTAAATTCAGATAACGCCCAAGCGATAACACGGCGCGTAACAGTAACCAAATGTTGCGGCAAGTACTGCATTGAATGAAACCAGTGAAAGTCCTACTGCATCGCAAGTTGATGTGTTTTAGATACACAAGGGAAAGGATTTGAAGTGAGGTTCCAAAAGTGGAGCATTCAGATGTTGTGCCAGTAAACTGTTTGACTACCTCCTCGGTTAGGTCGATCGTTGACACCGACAACCGTTACTTTTCGTTTCTCGACTACCTGTGGTCGTTCTGTAACGATAGCATCAAAGCTTGTAATTATATCAGTTTGATAGCTTTGTTTTTTTTTCATCTATTAGAGATAATAGCGTAAATAGTGGCTTTGTAATGTAACCAGTTTGTGTACTTAAGTTTAACTAGAGGGTTGCTAGGCGGAGTAATTTATTTCATGTAGTTCAGCACCGATTTTGGAAACCACAGCTTATGCAACCAGATGCAGCATCTCTACTGCACTAGAAGTGCAGTGTATGATGTGCGCTACAAAACACCCGAGAATGATGCTGCAAATTCTGAATGTGTTATATATGATCAGTTAGTGGTAATCGCCTTCAGAATAAGACCCACTGAATATCAAACGCCTCTGCATGCATTTCTTTTTTGGATAACACTGAATGAAAATTCATTCTGCAAACTATCCGTTTAGTCTGTGACTAGGCCGTTTCTCCGCAGTATTCTTTCTTCAAGGAGCGCTAGTTCTGCAAGTTTTGTAGGCTGCACGTACCCTGTAATTCACCTGTTCTGTACTGACAGTCTCCCAGGTGTCTGTTATCAGGAATGACGTATGTGTTTAATTTCTGAGAAATGCTATTGTAGTTTTCCTCTCGACAGCACATGATACTCTTCCGATAATCTTCTATCAAGCCACTTTCCCTGTAAAGCGAAAGAGGTAAATGCAGCAGCTTCATGATTATCGCTGCTTCACGGAAAGCCGTTTGCCCGCAAAGACAGTGTTTCAACTCTGTTGCTTCCTCTTATTTGCCAGGCTGCATTCTGTATACTCTCTGGCCAAGTATTCTGAATGAAGTCTTCGTTGAGAACACCTGTAAGATGTTGCGCAAGAAAAATGGGCTTACTTAAGCCGCTTGTGTTATCTATTCTGAATTATACCATGAGTATTTTCGTTCGCCCACAAATGTTGGTTATCAAAGATTGGTGAGGGAGAAGGTGAAGCCCTAAGCCGACACATAACCTAATCCTCCTGAACATCACCAAGGCAGCCGGCAAGTGCAACGTCTCCATACGATCACCACAAAGTGTGACATCCGTTCCCTTGATAAAACATCTCGGAGAAATAAGAGATTAATCCATGGAAGTTGGCACTCTAGGTCTCAAGATCCGAAACGTCAACCCCCATACCCCTACGACGAATTACTGATGATGTAATTGCAACATGGAAAGCAGCGTAGCCGTTGGGAAACAAGTATGGTACCATGAGATGGATCTCATCAGTCAAGATGGTCACATAATCATCGACAGTAATATGGCCTTGAAGAGTAAACACAACAGAACAGTCTGTAGCCTTGGCTAGTAGAGCATTCACATTCAAGAATACACTTGTCGCGGTGTTTCAGTAGTGTTGTCCATCCCGTGCACATGTTGCATGTTCAGGTGAAGCTGTTGGTCTGAGAACAGTTTTGGCTCAAATTCAAACTCCTCTCGTCTCATGATGTTATGCTTTTCCAGTTGGTCTTTGACTCGTTTCTGGATTATTTTTTTCTAATATTTTCACCACTGACTGCTATGTTATTGCGTGTATACCACATTGAGGTGAAAAAGTCACGGAATAGCGCTATGCATATATACAGGTGGCGGTAGTATCGTGTACACAAGATATAGATAAAAGTGCAGTGCGTTGTCGGAGCTCTCAATTATACTCGGGTGATTCATACGAAAAAATTACCTACGTGATTGTGGCAGTACAACGGGAAGTGACATACTTGAAAAAGGAACGGTATTGGAGCTAGACGCGTGGGACAGTGCATTTCGGAAATAGTTAGGGGATTCAGTATTCCGAGATCCACTGTGTCAAGAGCGTGCCGAGAATGTTACATTTCAGGCAATACCTCTCACCACGGATAACGCAGTGGCCATAGCCTTCACTTAACGACCGAGAGCAGTGACACTTGCGCAGAATTGTCAGTGCTAACGGGCAATCATCGCTGCGACCGATGCGAGTGTCTTTGCTAGCAGTACGGCATCGCCTGGAGAGACTCTCCTGGGCTTGTGACCATATCGGTTGTACAGTAGACAACAGGAAAAGCGTCGGCTGGTCAGATGAGTCCAGATTTCAATGGTTAATAGCTGATGGTATTGTTCGATTGTGGCGCAGACCCCACGAAGCCACGGATCCAAGTTGTCAACAAAGCACTGTGGCTCAGTAATGGTGTGGGCAGTGTTTACATGGATTAGAATGGTTCCTCTGGTCCACCTGAACCAATCACTGATTGGAAACAGGTACGTTCGGCTACTCTGAGACCATTTGCAGCCATTCATGGACTTCCTGTTCCCAGACAATAATGTGCCACAGTTGCTCGCGACTGGTTTGAAGAACATTCTGGACAGTTCGAACGAATGATTTGGCCACCCATATCGCTCCACATGGGAGATAATCGAGAGGTCAGTTCGTGTACAAAATCCTGGACCTGCAATCCTTTCCCAGTTATGGATGGCTCTGGAGGCGGTATGGCTCAATGTTTCTGCAGAGGATTTCCAACGACTTGTGAAGTTCATGCCACGTCGAGTTGGTGGACTACGCCGGGAAAAAGGAGGTCCGACACGATATAAGGAGATATTGCATAACTTTCATCACATCAGCGTATATTTGCGCGTAAGTTTTCACTTGTTTGCTGTTGTTCTTCGTACGTGTGGTTGCTTGTTAACACCGACCGATCCGATCTGAGACGTTAGCTGTCTGTACTATGCAGATGACGATTCCACTTCAGCACGACATCAGCGGTTAAAAATATCTCCGACAAATGAGACAGCGACAGATGTTGAGGAAGAGAGACGGGATGGCAGCGTCGGCAGAGCCCCTTTCCGCTTCCCCTTCGCGCCTCGGCAGGGCTCTGGTGCAAGAAACGCAGCAGGGAGTGTGGCGCCTCCATTTGCATGGCCAGCAGCGCCTCCGCCGTCGTTTTTGTGTGGGCCGGCTGGCGGTGGCTGGCCGCGCCAGATAGCGGCGGCGCGCGGCGCGTCGCTTCCTTCCTGTGCTTCGCCTCGCCTCCAGATAGCGCCCGCCCTCCGACTCCGGCTCACTCGCCTCTCACTTGGCCGCGAATTCTGCGCCGTATCCTCATGCTCTCGTAATGTTCTGAAAAAAAAAGCGTTCAAAGTACCGCTATAAAATTGTTACATGTTTTACAGCGGTGCTGCGTGTGGGAGCTCAGTTCTGGCGAGAGAACGTTTTGTGATAGAAGCAGAAGTTTCTGGTTCCACAGTGATGCCTTCTGGAGCCGCGGCTACAACTGAACCATGCTCCTCGAAATGCTTAGTATCCCGCGGAAAAGCTTATATACTGCCAAGTCCATCGTTCCCGCTCTCCTGATACGTATACGCGACCTTGAGCCTCAATCTTGTGGTTTAGCCATTTGTTCGGAATATACAGAGTGAGTCAAATGTATTGAGGTAAATAACAGAATCGGTAGATGAGTTGTTTCGTAGGAAACAACCTCCAGTTTGATTCACGTAGTGCATCACTGCTCCAGCGCCACCAAGAGCGCCAGCGTAGCACACGGCTGAAATAGCCACTTTCACTGGTGCGGAGCGTGTTCGCTGAGTGTTTCGGTTTCATGTAACGAACTCTACAACAGCTGTTCGACGTAAATTTCGCGCCAGACGCGCTGACGAACCTCCAAGCAGGCCTGCAAGCCGGCCTGGGTGGCCGAGCGGTTCTAGGCACTACAATCTGAAACCGAATCCTGCCTCAGGCATGGATGTGTGTGATGTCCTTAGGTTAGTTAGGTTTAACTAGTTCTAAGTTCTAGGGGACTGATGACCTTAGAAGTTAAGTCCCATACTGCTCAGAGCCATTTCAACCAACCAGGCCTGCAATTTACTCATGGTGCAAGAACTTTATTGAGACGGGCTGTTCACAGCGTCATGATAAATCAGAAGGTCGCCCGTGTGTTGATGATCACATCGAACAGGGTAGGGAGAGCTTTTCCTGCAGTCCAGAAAAATCAACGCGACTTGCGTTTCACGATACTGGTTCAAATGACTCTGAGCACTATGGGACTTAACATCTATGGTCATCAGTCCCCTAGAACTTAGAACTACTTAAACCTAACCAACCTAAGGACATCACACAACACCCAGCGATCACGAGGCAGAGAAAATCCCTGACCCCGCTTGGAATCGAACCCGGGAACCCGGGCGTGGGAAGCGAGAACGTTACTGCACGACCACGAGATGCGGGCCACGAGACTGGCATTCCACAAAAGTGTACTGCATAGAGGTTTACATAATGGTACAGCACGTTAGTGATGCAGATAAGATTGCTCGTGGGGAATTTTGTGCGGAAATTTTGCATCGGCTAGAGGACTAGGAACGTTCAGTAAGTAATACATTTTTTTTCCTGAAGCCCGGTTGGTTTTATTCAGGATTCCAATACACCATGTTATTGCCTACTCCTTTGGCTACGAAATTCTATCTTCCAGTATATTCACCTTACTGGGAGGGGCTGTACGCCTGCATGTCGTTGGAGCCAACGCCTTGGTGCATCAGTAACCTCCCCATCATCGACATATTGCTTCCCGTAGAGCGGATCGTTCTTGGGGCAAACAGATAGATGCCTGAACGTGCGAGATCCGGGCTCTAGTATGGATGAGGAAGAACAGCCAAATGAAGTTTTGCGAACTCCTCTCGGGTGCACATACTTCTATGAGGCTTTGCGTTGTCATGGAGAACGAGAAGTCCGTTTACATTTTTGTGGCGACTGATACGCAGCAGTCGTTTTTTCAGTTTCCTGAGGGTAGAACAGACATTTCAGTGTTGATCGTTACACCATGAGGGAGGACATCAAACAGAACAACCCCTTCAGAGTCCTAGAAGACTGTCGCAGAGACTTTAACAGTTCAGGGTGCGGCTTTGAGCTTTTGCTTCGTAGGAGTGGTGGTGTGGCGCCATTCCATGGACTGCCGGTACGTTTCCTGTTCTACTTCTACATCTACATCCGTACTCCGCAAGCCACCTGACGGTGTGTGGCGGAGGGTACCTTGAGTACCTCTATCGGTTCTCCCTTCTATTCCAGTCTCTTATTCTTCGTGGAAAGAAGGATTGTCGGTATGCCTCTGTGTGGGCTCTAATCTCTCTGATTTTATCCTCATGGTCCCCTCGCGAGATATACGTAGGAGAGAGCAATATACTGCTTGACTCCTCGGTGAAGGTATGTTCTCGAAACTTTAACAAAGGCCCGTACCGAGCTACTGAGCGTCTCTCCTGCAGAGTCTTCCATTGGAGTTTATCTATCATCTCCGTAACGCTTTCGCGACTACTAAATGATCCTGTAACGAATCGCGCTGCTCTCCGTTGGATCTTCTCTATCTCTTCTATCAACCCTATCTGGTACGGATCCTACACTGCTGAGCAGTATTCAAGCAGTGGGCGAACAAGCGTACTGTAACCTACTTCCTTTGTTTTCAGATTGCATTTCTTTAGGATTCTTCCAATGAATCTGAGTCTGGCATCTGCTTCATCGCTTGTGACGATATTCAAGAAAAAATTTGTCACGGTCAGCCTCATAACACGCAAGCAATTTCGCAGAGATGGTCCCTTCATTGCTGTTTTTGATCTTCCGTTTGGCGGCGAGGGAACCAGCGGGCTCACGCCGTTGAGTACGCCAACTGATGGACGAGTGTGTCAGCAATATAATAAGTAGAGACGTCCAGTTAAGCAGCGAGATGTTTGAGTGTCATCCGTCGATCACCTCGAATGAGTGTGTCCGCAAGTTACAACATAGAGTGTTCAAATGTGTGTGAATTCAGCTGAGACCATCAGTTCCGCAGACTTACACACTACTTAAACTAAATTAACCTAACTTATGATAGGAACAACACACACACACCCATGCCCGAGGGAGGACTCGAACCGGAACCGCGCAGTCCGTGACATGGCGCCTCAAACCGCGCGGCCATTCCACGCTGCACATCATACAAGGCGGCACAGCTGTGCGCGGCCGGGCGGCACGTGAGACATATGACAGGTTTGTGCGACGTTGTTGCGATGATGACAGACACTTCGCCCAACGATTCATCGTGCTTTTGTTCACTTCCATGTCTCCGTAGACATTCTGCAAGCGCCTATGAATATCTACGATGCTCTGGTTTTCCGCCAAAAGAAACTCAGCGACGTCACTCTGCTTGGGACGCACCTCCGTTACAGACGCCACTTTGAACGCTACGTATAGGGCCGCGACCTATCGGAACTTAATTTGTGGATGTTCCACAACAAATTTCGTATTTTTTCAACACAAATTGAAGTAGAAAAACGAGTTGCATTACTTATTGAACGTCCTCGTAGCTCACAGTTAGTTGAGAGTTTTGGAAAACCGTTTTCAAATTGCATCTTTGTATATGGATCAATTTCTTTTCAGCTGAGCTGTAATGAAAGTACGTGCATGTTCCCGTACGCGGCGAGAAAAGGCCCTGTGGTTGGCCGGGGCGTTAATAGCCGTCGCTGACAATGAGGGCGGCCGGCTCGGCTCGGCTCGGCTCGGCGCGGCGCGGTGCGCCTAGTTAACGGTATCAGGCCGGCGTCGCCTGCTAATGGGATCCGGTATCGCCGGTCGCAGCCCGAGTGTCCGTCGCCGACGCCGCCCGCCGGGCCATTTAGTGACGTAATGGGCCGAACTTAACGCAAGCCGTTTCCTGCCTGGTGCCGGGGCGCCGGTGCATTTCCCGGGCGGCGGCTTCCGAGCGTCGCTGATGCGTCCGTCTCTCCGTCCGCCGACACCGCGCCTCCAAACTACACGGGAAAGACGGCCAGGTCGAACCTCCACTGCGGCTGTGAGGGTCGATAAGCACTTGACGGAACAGCACGTAAAAGGTTTCGAAAGGCGAAATGCGCATCACACATAGCGTCAAAGGAACTGAATGGAAAGACACGTTAACGTCAAAGTGTCCCGAGAGATTGTTTTGACTTTGACTTTCACGTTGGCGTCCCGGGATGGGGGAGCGTGGAGGTGGGGCGGTTGCAAGACTAGGGTAACGTCGTCTGCCAACATGGCAAGTTGACATAGGCCTGCGACCGTAAAGTAAATCTATAATTGAAGTATTTCGGTAGTCTCCCATCCCCACAACGTCAATATACCTTCATGCATAGTATGACGTCACGTGAGTACATCTTCAATGTCGACGCTCAACTGTACAAGGGATCTGCTGTTTTTAACCCTTTGAGACTCGAAATATTAAAAAAATTAATTCTCTTGAATTTTTTATTTTTATTATATTATTAGACACACATTGAGAGAGAACAATGTCAAAAACTAGTTTTACATACATTAACTGGAAACATACTGGGTCGTTTCAAATGGAGCCACTGTGGATGATAAGATAAAATGCAGTTATTTTCTCAAATTGGGCGTAAGGTTATTTCACAGAGAGCACACTTCCCCTTCCTTCAGTGATGTTCCTTCTCTGTGTACACAGCGCCTTGAGGTGCCATTTATTGGTAGATGCTTTTCTTCTGTTGTATGTATTTATACTGGAACGACACTTTTACATTTTTTCGCTAATGGTTCTTTGCTCTCACTCTATGAAATAATACAAGACAATATTGTTTTTGTTCGGAAATCGAGACACTCTTCGCTAACACATCATCTTCACTGCTACTGCCAATATGAGTCGGCATCAAAAGAAATCCTTTCCAAAAGGTACGTCAGACTTTGCTCTTCTTTTGTTCTGCGACAGAACATTGTGTGGAATGGATGTACAACTACCTGTCACAGCTGTTCTTGTTGCTGTTAGAGCCGCACTGGTTTCAAAAGGAGCCACCACAATAGTTATGAAAATAAATACATAAATTTAATTATTACCGCAATACACAGAGTAAACAGAACAGTACGACAGTTTTCCGTACACGCTCTATAGAGACTAATTCAATCACAGTTTGGAAACTAAGACAATCGTGCACCGCATACATAAGTGGCTCCTACGTTTGCTCGTCTAACTTCTAAGACACAAAACATACAAAGTAGTTCAAGCTGCAGCAGCTACGGGGTAGCATCTACTGGAGACATAAAGCGCGGCTACAGATGTAGCTACTGTGCATATGCCACGAAATGAGGTGGCTTCAAAAGGAACCACATCATCGAAAGGGTTAAGCTACCCTTTTAGCCAGTGTGTAACAAGTCTTCATATTTAAACATTTCTCGCTGAGCTCATTCATTTTATAGTAGTGGATACTTGTGCCTTGTCAGTCTTTATTTGTTTCTGTTTTGTTTTCGTGACACTTAGCAGAGGTTTCACGGGGACTTGGATATTTTTGCAGTGACTGTTCTTCCACAAAAGGAGCCAGCGATCCATAACCGAAAAATCATTAAGGTTTTAACTTACCTAGACAAATAAAAAGCACACCCCGCGCATAAAGAAGAACATAAACTGCTGAAACAATTTTCGTTAGTTAAACTATTTTTCAAATGGTAAAAAGAATTGAAATATATATTCGTATAGTTCAGTAGTTAGAAAGGTAGTTCAGTAGTTAGAAAGAAAGGGAAAAGGCACACAATGCTTCAGGTAAAAATGCTCTACATATCACTACATATTGTAAATCAAAGAGTCCAGCCGCGTTTTTCTGTTTGTATGCGAATGCTCATCTCGGGAACTTCTGTAGGCATTTTGTTATGGTTTTCAGTAATAGGTAGACTGATTAACGAAGAAGACTTGTATAAATAATGAATTACCGTTAGGCCAAACAAGTTGTCTGTACGTACATACTTACTATTAGCCCTACCCGTGCGAAGGATTTGTCTTTTAAATGTCTGCAGCTCGTGGTCGTGCGGTAGCGTTCTCGCTTCCCGCGCCCGGGTTCGATTCCCGGCGGGGTCAGGGGATTTCTCTGCCTCGTGATGACTGCGTGTTGTGTGATGTCCTTAGGTTGGTTAGGTTTAAGTAGTTCTAAGTTCTAGGGGACTGATGACCATAGCTGTTAAGTCCCATAGTGCCCAGAGACATTTAAACCATTTTTTTGTCTTCTAAATGTTGTTTGATGAGTTTGTAAGCGCACATTATCTCGAGCAATAAATATTGATGGGTTTTTGAAACGTTTGGATGAGGCTCTTTCCAGTTAGTTACCAGTTCCATAGATCATATTCACGATAAACGTTACGATGTGATGTGGTACGTGTCAGCAGAAAAAAATGTATTTATAGTCTAGTAAACATGGGCTGTAAAATGTACGCCTTAAAAGCTATGAGTACTTCTACTGCAAGGTTTTCGCTTTCCATATTTTGAGAAGTGGTAGTATGAACGAAAGCAAGAAAAAATGTCCAGTGAAGGTGGGCTTTCATGTTCATGTCTTAAGAACCATGAGCACTTGTTCATCTTCACTACTGTGAAACATTTCTCTTCTACTAAACAAGTTCTCATAGCCCTTAAGGTAAGCATTTTAGAGCTCATATTTACTGTACTTTCTTTGTCATATTCCTGAATGTTTCCGGTTCCTCCTGGGGCGCAACATTTGTTAGAAAAGACTTGGGTTGTATTTCATACATTTTATTTCCATGAGTATGTTGTTAAAGATTTTTATGACTGCATATTTCACCCCCTTCTGTGCCAAAGTTAGTCTCATTAAACAGTAAGGCAGATTACTGTCCACTTTTCAGCAGTTTACCATACAAAATTTCTCGAGAACAATTTTCCTTTGCTATTAATAAACTTTCTCTTAGCTGGTTCCTTGGTCCATGCACTATACTCCGACGTTTTGCATCACAGGTGATATCTTATTTGTTGACTTTCGACGCACGGTCAGGCTACACAAGTTGGGTTTTGTCGACGTTCGAACACGTGTGAGCACTCCTACATTTGTCAGTGACGTCATCTTCCCTTACCGACCAGCATAAAGCGACCTTGCAGTGTGAGGTGGTGCCTTCCATCCACGTCTCCGTTCCGCGGAAGCGTCGCAACGGCCTCGACGCGACAATTTTACGGCGCGTCTGCGACGAGGTCGCTGCGCGGGGCCTCTTAATCACCTCAGGCCGCCGTAAGGTCTCGCAATGAGCATTCAGGGACAGAAATACCACCTCACTGAGCAGGGAGGAAACTGCGCCAAATCTGCTATCCTTTAACAGTCACCTCAGATGGTTTTTGATCCTGGAATGTCTTCCTGTTTACACAATGAATCAATTAGCAACGGAATGTGAGCTGTCATGAAACCTGCTGCTGGTTAAAACCAATGTACGACACCGGTATTCGAATCTGGAACAGTGTCTTTCTCACACAATGCTCTTACCGTCTGAGCTTATCAACATAGCTTTGTAACACAGCCTCATTGGGTAAACTCCTCTGTGAAGTGATAGATTCATAAGAGCTGAACCATTTCCCCGCCATATTGTTCCTTCCATGAGTGCTGATCCGACAAGATATGCGGGACACCATCTGTGGAAGGTGGGAGAAACGTACTTGAACTCGAGAACTTGTGAGGTTGGGTCGGAAGTTGGATGTGAATACCTCATTCCGCACGAATATTCCCTGCTAGCAGCAAGATTCCGGCTTCGAATCCCTGTTCCGTTTTAATCTGCCCGGAGCTTTCCAAACAGCTCATACCCCGTTACTGTGTTACATAAAGGTGATTCTAGAATTATCATTTCATGACGCTTCCCTTACCCTCTCTCTCGTGCTGCGAATATGGAGATGGATTGTAGTCTACGATGTTGTTGTTGTGGTCTTCAGTCCAGAGACTGGTTTGATGCAGCCTTCCATGCTACTCTATTCTGTGCATGCTTCTTCATCTCCAACTAACTATTGCAACCTACATCCTTTTGAATCTGCTTAGTGTATTCATCTCTTGGTCTCTCTCTACGATTTCTACCCTCCAAGCTGCCCTTCAATACAAAACTGGTGATTCCTTGATGCCTCAGAACATGTCCTACCAACCGATCCCTTCTTCTAGTCAAGTTGTGCCACAAATTCCTCTTCTCCCCAGTCCCAATCCTATTCAGTACCACCTCATTAGTTACGTGATCTACTCATCTAATCTTCAGCATTCTTCTGTAGTACCGCATTTCGAAAACTTCTACTCTCATCTTGTCTAAACTAATTATTGTCAATGTTTCATTTCCATACATGGCTGCACTGCATACAAATACTTACAGAAATGACTTTCTGACAAATATATACTCGATGTCTACAAATTTCTCTTCTTCAGTCTACATTTTATATCCTCACTACTTCGACCATCATCAGCTATTTTGCTCCCCAAATACAAAACTGATCAACTACTTTAAGTGTCTCATTTCCTAATGTAATTCCCTCAGTACCATCTGACTGAATCTGACTACATTGCATTACCCTCGTTTTTCTTTTGTTGGTGTTTATCTCATATCTTCGTTTCAAGACATTGCCCATTCCGTTCAACTGTTCTTCCAAGTAATTTTCTGTCTCTGATAGAATTACAATGTCATCGGCAAACCTCAAGGTTTTTATTTCTTCTCCCTAGATATTAATTTTTACTCCAAATTTTTCTTTTATTTACTTTACTGCTTGCTCAATACACAGATTGAATAACATTAGGGATAAACTACATCCCTGTCTCACTCTCTTCTCAATCACTGCTTCCCTTTCTTGCCCCCCGACTCTTATAAATTCCATCTGGTTTCTGTACAAATTGTAAATAACCTTTCGCTCCCTGTATTTTACCCCTGCCACCTACAGAAGTATTCCAGTCAACATTGTCAAAAGCTGTCTCTAAGTCTAAAAATGCTACAAACGTAGGTTTGGCTTTCCTTAATCTCTCTTCTAACGCAAGTCGTAGTGCCAGTATTAGTCTACGGTATGCTTTTACAATTGTCACTAGCTGTTACCTGCAGCCGGCCGGGGTGGCCGAGCGGTTCTAGACGCTACAGTCTGGAACCGCGTGCTGCCTCAGGCATGGTTGTCTGTAATGTCCTTAGGTGAGTTAGGTTTAAATAGTTCTAAGTTCTAGGGGACTGATGACCTCCGAAATTAAGTCCCATAGTGCTCAGAGCCATTTTGAACCATTTTTTGTTACGCGCATCTGCGCTCGCATGTCAGTAGTTTTGTTATGGTAAGCGGTGGTGGTAAGTAAGCTGTTGTACTTGCAATAACGTCAGCTGCCCTCACGCGTCTGCCTGTTCGAGTAAGCATAGCTGGTGAGGTGCGTCATTTTTAGTTTCTGTATTATATTTTCATAACTAAACTTGTCTCCCCTTCTACGCCGTTTAATTGTCCTTGGTAATCTCTGGTCACCTCTTTCTTTGCTGCTGTTCACCTGTGCTCCATTATTTCGTCAGTATTTATAAAGTAACAGTCCTTGAAAAGTGTCTTTTGTATAGGTTTCCACCGAATCAGTACCCTCTAGACTTAGAAGCAATGTTTTCTGAAGAATGCGACGAATTTTGCTTAGCTGCAACTCTCTCAAACACCTAAAAATATGCCAGTTATTCCAGCTACGCTTTCTGCTTGGGACGATGTCGCGTCAGAGTAACAGGAAATGCTTCACTGGATAGCAGATACGACTGCTTTCAGAATTCTTTCTGATAGCGCGACAGATGTGTCCGAACGACGTCCTCCTCGCTGTCATGTGCTCTGTTATTCTCAGCGCGACCGAGGAAGGACTTCACTCCGAGATTTCTCAGCTGACATCGGATGGCGTCTTGCAGGCGCCAACGGGAAACGGTGATTATTTTCGCATAGGCGTCCACAGCGAGGTCCCTGGAATTTGTAGTGGAGCGTTTTTATGTAGCCTATTAGAGAATTCTCGAACATTTCTAGAAGTGATTTCCCTCGATTCCACTAAAAGGGAGGTTTACTATCTTTGGCCCGAAAAAAGCATGTTCTTTGAGAACTTTTTCTCGGGATGTATAATTTTTTCGACCTGAAATGTCGAAAAGCAAAGGCGGGAAGTGCCGTCGGAACGAAACAAAATTTCGATGTAGACCCTCATGCGCGGTATGTCATAGGTCAGGCGGCTCGTCTGAAATCAAAATTGAGTTGACGTTAGCGAAACATGTAAGTTTCTTTAGGAGTTGTTCCTCGCTTAAGTTATTTGAGCCATAGGAAACAAAAAGGCGGCAATTTGTAAACATAGGGTTTTTTTCATCGATTTTTCGACTTCGTCACCAAGTAAAAATATTTATAGTTGATGGATCGGAGTAAAACTGATACAGCTCCTAGACAATATAGTTAGCTTCGTCGGAAACAAAGAATTATACCAATAGGTTCAGTAGATTTGACGTTACCATACCGCACGACAAAACGTCATTTCGAGAAAAACGCGTTTGAAGTTTTGACTACATATAAATGCAATATTATGCAACTTACTTTCAATCTGTTATTCTGGATCCATAAACTAGTCCTTCCTCTTTCTCACAGAGGGCGTTCTGTTCGATGTGGGCCATCCTGCGCTGCTCCAGAGCCTCTCGTACTGCCGGTGACAAGTGGTTTTCGACCGTTTAAATCCGGTGGTCGTCCGAATCCTTGGCGAACTGCGTCGAATAGAGTCCCAGGATGACGTCCATCGTTTTCATGGTCCTCAGAGTTGCTGAATACCCTTCGTTGAAGCCGCTCACTGCCAGGAAATTCGCAATCTCCACAGTCTTCTCACCAGAATGCAAATGCTTGGGGGCTAACTTCCAAACACACGCGTTCAAACTTTCATTCGAACTTTTGTGTGTTTCCTCCCAATCACCAGCACAATAACTCATCCTCCGAAAGAAGAAAAAAACTGGTGCGTGAAAAAAGCCGATTTCAGGCTGGTGCATTGGTTTTTTCAACCGTGAATAACAAGCATTTCCGTATCGTATTCGGAAAAACCGTTTCAGGGGTGGATTGTAAACACTTTTATGGATCCAAAAATGCATTTTTTTTTTAAATCGATTTTTTGAGCCAAAAGATAGTAAACCTCACCTAAACCTCTCGTTTAGCCAATATTTTAGTATTACATGGCTGATTCCAATGAGACGAAACTCAGGCTTCTCGAAACTGACCATCTCATTTATATGAAAAATGACAATTTTGAGAGTGTTCACTATATTTATGAAGGCTGTGAGGTTCGTTACTGGATGCATATATAAATTGAAATGATTTGGTTTCTTGGTTATTTTAATCGAAAACTGGCGCCGTGATAGCTCGCATTCACCACCGTTCTATGTGCCAGATTTGATTGTTGAAGTTCGCTCTGAACACGATGGTGCAGTTTGAAGCAACAAAGTGAGAACTACTGCACTCACAACTCATTACTAAGGAAAAGAAGACAGAATGGGCTTTTGCCTGAAAACGGAGAGGTCGCGGGATCGAATCCCGGTTTTATCAACAATGTTAGGAATTGCCAGGAACGATATGTGTTCCTGATTCCACGTCAAACTAGATACCCCCTTTCCCAGATTGGATAACTCGGGTGGCTCAGGGATATACAAGTTACTCAAGTATAGTCCAATTGAAAGACTTGCACCACGCCAATGATCCACTTAAAATTATTATTATGCTACCTGTACATATGCCTACAATATACATGATCGGATGGAATACATTGCTTTCTAAGCACGCATTTACCTACTACCGAAACGCGGAGTATTGTAGTGTGATGTGTGAAGACGAGCTGAAGCTTAGTGCAACCAGTGCTACGTGTGTAATCAGAACGCGGTATGTATTTCTTATCAGACTGTCATTTTCTTACACAATTTATCAACTGGATTTAAAGTTCCGATAAGGAGTGACAGACATTCCACTCTGTAGGACACACAAGACAGATAGGAGACGTAAGAGCCAGACAAATAACTATACAGAGCATATTGTTTTCCTTCGAAGTAGTGAAATGTTATGAATCTTTGGAGATGGATCACAAGCTCAGGTTGGAGAAACGTAGGATAGGTAATCGGCCGTATACTGTTCAAAGAACCGTGTAGTTATTTGCAGGAAGGTGGTTTGGGACAACCACCGAAATCTTAACACTGTTTTGCCAGATGTAGCACCTTCCGAAAGCAATTCCACTATCTCAGTACTGCTCTGCCTTGCCCCGTGCAAACGTCTGTACTACATTTTGGGATATCAGTTGTAGGTGCACGAAAGAATGTACTTTCCGTTTCGGGGACTACTGAAACATGTAGAAAATCCTTCCTTAATACTTCCTGACAGTAGATTCCGTGTTAAGTAAGAGACCTGACGAAGCCAGTCATGTGAAAATTACAGGTAGCAGGACCGCCACAACGAAATTGTACTTTCTCGATAACTACCCATTCGATGGATCTGCTGTTACATTTAGGTTATCAGTCCATTTCGTTTAGCTTTTTCAGTGATCTGACAGATGTGATCAAAAGCGAGCTGCATTACCGACTTTATCGTGTATCTCCCTCCTGAATTTTCACAATTGTAATTGAATTGTTACGGAGATTAAAAGCTTGTACTTATCTCTGTCTTTATTCGCATTATTGTTGCGTCACTGGGATTGGGAGACCTGTTAAGGCACAATGTCACATGTACGCTTCATAAGGAACACGTAACATCATCCACCAAATGACCTTAAGAGCAAACGGTATCTCAGTTTGCTCTGTGAGGCAGAAGTTCATAGAATGCGAGAACTTCTCTGCAGTTTTTCTGTTTTGCTTTCGCTGTTTGAGTATAACTCATAAATCTTTCGACTCATTTGATGCCGTCATCTATATCTGCGTATCTTGACAGCTCTAAAAACCTACATCAAACATTCATAATAATCTATGGTAATCTTTATGTGCTCCTACACTTTTTCCCACTAATATTTCTTCTCTTTCAAAATCAACTTTACCTAAACACATTAATAGAAAACCCATTCCTCTCACTTGCATCTCCTACTAACAAGCGTTAGCAAACACTTATTTCACTCAACTCCTACTACTACTTTATTTTGTGCTGCACCTATCTTTTACGTACGTTTCGCTGAAAGAGCTTGTTACTAGGTGATAAGTAAACTTCAGTTAAAGCCAAGTGACACATCAGCATACATGTGTATACACGATGAAGGGCGTTTACCATCATGTTGAGAAATATTTCTCCAGTGTTGAAAGGAAATTACGTGTATATCCTTCGATGGCATAGAGAAATTTGGAGGTTTCTTTTGACTGTACAGCAAATTCTCGAACTGTATCTCCTTCATCACGTTATTCTCAGCCAGAGATGTTTTCAGAGATCTGATAGAGAAGATCCCTGACACAATGAAACGTTCTTGGTACTGTTTATGGTGATGATAAAAATGATGATAATATGATATGAGAGATACCGTTTTGCATGTCTATAAATTTAAGACTACTCGTTAAAAATGAAGGCAAAATTTTTTTTACATATAGACAGGTTTTCTTGAACGAGGCAACGTCGTAATAGCGAACAGAATGACAAAGGGCCACAGTTCATTGCAACATGCATCGTGTTTGCATTATTGTCGTATAGCGGACGATCTGATAACGGCAGCCAGACGACAGATAGGTCGACATATCGCTAACGAGCAAGGTACTCGACAACTGGAGCGTTGTCTCACTCCTTGATCTGTTTTTTACGTGACGGCGATCGACTATCTTCTGTGATGTGACCAAGTGAACCATCAAATATCACTAGAGGCGGACGACCGCTGAGAACTTTCGGGTTTGCTGAGGTGTCCTTATATGTGGCCGATTCAAACAGCCGTAACACACTACTTGTTTCCTGTAAAATTCTTCGACGGGAAAGAGGATACGGCACAGTGCTTCCCGAACCTCTTCAATTCCTAACATAAACACCTTGTTTATTTGTGATATTCTTCGTCATGCAAGAATGGTATGGGTATGACGAAGCCTAACTTGAACAACTAATGGCGCCCGTATGTCGTACTCTGGAGGTAATTGAAGGAGTAGTGGAGGCTTGTGGTCTAGCGACAAACTGCGAACGTGGAAACCAGAAGATTGCGAGATCGAACCCTAATCGACCATGGATACTTTTCGGTCTGCTTATAACCTATTATTCAGCTCTCAGTGATGTGAAGGTTCACTAGAAATGACACGTGGTTTAGATTCCACGTAAAACTGTGGGATCCCTTTCTACAGCTGGGGTAGTTTAGCAACACTCAAGTTGCCGAAGCGACGTCCAATTGAAAGACTTGCATCATGCCTTTGAACTACTCAAAGTTATTATTATTATTATTATTATTATTGTTATTGGAGGATGCCATAATACGGTCGCGAAATCAAAACCACAGTGAAAATCTGGTGAGGGTTTGCGCAGATGTGTTGCGCATTGTCTCTAGTATGCTGTCTTCTGCGTCTGATCTCACAGTAAGTAAAGAGGTCTACATAGTAGTCTCTCCCACAAACAAGTGTGAAGTCCTGCTGAGGGGTTCCGCCTGAATTCAAGCAGCCCACGTAAATAGCTGTCATGCGTTTCCTTCTTCATGTCAGTTCTCTGCTGCACGCTGCAGGTGCAACGAGGTTGCTCCTGCAGCATTTTCGATGGGAAAGTGTTTGATCACCCGCCAAACAGCCCGAACTGGGCTCTCTCCAATTTTTATCTCTTTGCTCACATGAAGCGCTGCCTACGACGAGAGCATTTTGGCACAGAGAACGAGTTACAGACCAGCGTAGGAAATTGGAGGAAGTCTGAGGCGGCTGCCTTCTCTCACGAGCGTATTGGAAAGTTAATACCATGCTGTGGCAAATGTCTAACCGGAGCGGCGACGATGTAGAGAAGTATTGAATGCTGTAGCTAAATGTTGCAAACAAAACATTTTTGATTATCACTGTGGTTTCCGTTTCGCGAGTGATCGGAGACATGGAAAAAATAGTCCACATACCAATAACAAGCTCAACATTTCTGTTACTGAAGGCATCAGATCAATAAATACAAGACCTCCGGATGCTGAATTGCGAGTTTATCTCACGATTTTGCTCTGGTACATTACGGGTATTTCGTGTTTGCCACTGCACTTTGCTAAAGTAAAATACGATGTCGCGCAGTTCTTTGAGTATCACATCAAACTGTATATTCCCCATAACTGCCCATGGGAGTGCAACTTGCCTTCGGGGGAAACCAGGAGTATGTCGACGTTGATACGACTAAGTCCAGCTAAGCGCCATGACATTTGTACCAACCTTCGAGTTCACAAGTATTGTCTGTAGCATGCCCCTGTTTTACACAGTCCTGTAAATTAAGCCCATCCACAAGGAAATATCTAAATCTTATGCAAAATTAATTTATCTTATTCTGAAAAGCGATACTTCAGTTGATTCCCTAGTTCCGGATTGCAGAAGTAAAATTCAAGAGAGAAAAGACAGTCTTAATATATGGCAAATACTAACGTTATTTAGTGAGGCGTGGACAATAATCCTTGTGAGCTGATGAAGAGTAAATAATTTCAACGAGCTGTACCATATTGATTGCGCACAGTTTAGATGATGTAGCTTGAACGGATGAATAAATGAATGAATGAATGATGGCGACCACAGAGGAGTACAAATATTATGCATGAATGGGTAATAACTGTCATATTAAATCTTCACTATTATGAAGGTTTACAACTGTAAAAAAAATTTAGGGGAATAATTGACGAGCTATGTTATTTCTAATCTGACCTATTTCTCCATGAAAGAGGGGTGTGTGTGTTTTCTGTAGATCATGAAATATCAGAACAGTTATAAATGTTGAGAGATGTTCTGCTGTCGGATACGGAGCCCTATGCTCTGTTTCACTCCCTTTTTTTCTTTATTTTAAGGACTTGTTGCAAAGCATATTCATACAAAAACTTCGCTTGTTCGAGACGAGATGCGCCTTTCGCTCGAGGCTATTCATATTTGAGTGCAGAATTTCCCTCTAGGGTGCTCGGAACAGAGACAAAAATCGTTCCTCTGGAGCACTCAGCTGTAGTTGGCACACGGCCCCTGTGTGATGGTGCCAGCTGAGGCGCTTCTTGTAGCTGCTAGCAGTTTTTCCCGTTGTAATTTCGGTTGAGGACGCAGTCCCGGTTTTCTGGGCTTCAGAGAGAATCTCTGAACTTAACTATGCGCAGCTTGACACTGCATATTTCACTTCGTGCAATCCTCTACGGACAGGGCTTTCGCAAGCAAATAGTGTGCGAAAACACAGTTATCTCGTTGTATGTTCCTCCAACGTCACACCGAGGAAGCAGCGCACAAGGAATGTTGAAACGATACTAATCCTAAAGGGTTGCTCCAGGTTCAGACAGCTCTTTTGCTGAGCGTTGTGCCAGTGTATGTTAAGTTTAGTATTAGAAAACTGTGTGAGACTGATCAGGTTACACAATCAGTGCACTGATGTACTGACATACACTGACGTACTGACACAGTACTAAATTTTAGACTTGAATGCAAAAACTAGGCTACAAGAAAAATTTTGCTAATGAAAGACAACTTTTAAATTACTAGTTGAAAGTAGTTGAAAAATTAGGGGTAGGAAGTGTGTAATTGGCTAGAAATTATGTCAAGCTTGGAAGCAGTTCCACCTAAAAAAGGGGAAAGTACAAATTATTATATGCGTCCTTACATAGTTTACAAACAAATGATTGCGGAACTTATACAACAACAAATATTACATATATATATTAAAATTATAATTTACCTACTTTATCCTATGAGGATAGCGTGGTTTGTATCAGCCACTGACAAAAAATTTCACTTACGTTGTCAAATTATCAGTGTGGCGTTTGTAACCTCCTAGCTCCAATAGGAACGAAGATACCGCCAAAAGAGTGTTATTTGTCCAGCCCCTGGCATGCAGGCTGCAAATCACGACAGGCAAGTTGTGTAGAAACAGGCAAGGCAGCCTACATTCAAGAGCATGAAACGGTTTCTTGGGGCCCAACATGTAGGCTACCTTGGATCAGAGGCATGCTGTGGATGGGATTTCGGCCCAACTGACTACATTTCAGCAAGGTAAAGGGGTGGATGGATCTGCTACCAGTAATAAGTCTGGGTCTGCAGCTCGTGGTCCAGTGTTCAGTATCTCTGCTTCTAGTTCGTGGAGTCCTCTGTTCGATTTGTGTGCAGGCCAGAGATTTTCTTCATTCGATGACTGGGTGTGCTGTCCTGCTCATTTCCTCTCATTTTCTTCATAAAATTCGTGCAAGCTGCCAAACTGATGTTAAATACAAAGACTTTCTACAGGCGGCTGAAGACCAGCTGAGGTCCCCTGCCCAATAATGCTAAATGCTCATTGCATTTCTACAAATTCGACACATTTCTTGCGTCCATGGGTAGAACCTGCAAACCACAGAACGTTGCATAAGAAAACATAAAAGGGAGTGCTGTAGTAGTATCAGCCTCCTTTATCGACCTGCTTTGCATGATGGACTGTATGCCGGGACAAATTATTTTTTCGCCCCTGATGTGTAGCCTGCCCTGCAAGAGAGGCATGTAGTGGGAGTAGTACTGACCTGCTTTACTGAACTATGTTACACAGGCTACATGTGCCGATAAGCATGGCCGGGTAGAGGGGGGTTGGGGGTTGTTTGTGGGAGGAGACCAACCATCGAGGTCATCGGTCCCATAGCATTAGGGAAGGACGGAGAGGGAAGTTGGCCGTGCCCTTTCAAAGGAACCATCCTGGCATTTGCCTGGAGCGATTTAGGGAAATCATGAAAACCTAAATCAGGATGGCCAGACAGGGGATTGAACCGTTGTCCTCTGAATGCGAGTCCAGTGTGCTAACCACTGCCCCACCTCGCTCTGTCGGCTGAGTAAAGGTTGAGATGAATAGAGGATGGGATGGACTGTATGAGGGGAGGAGAAAATGTACACGGGGAGGGGAGGAGATGCATGAGGCGGGTGGATGGTGCAGAAGGTAGTGGACAAGTGGAGAGTTGGAGACAGAGGTGGAAAGAGAGAGAGCAAGGAGATATGGTCAAAGAGAGAGTGTGGAGAAAATGGACAAAAAGAGGGGAAGGAGGAGATGAAGAGACGTCGGCCAGTGAAGTGACTGCATAATTTAGTGACTACATGATGGGTGGGTCACCAATAGCTATGCCAGTCTTCTGCACTCAGCACAATGCTATGGGCTTTCTCAGATGCTAGACTGCATGTAGAGATCTGTACCAACATCCTGGGTGATTTACTTTCTTTTCTGGACCTCAAACATCACATTCAACGATTTGACCCATCTTATACATGATATCCCTGCATTCTTATTCTTTGTTCTTGTGCTCTTCAATCCGAAGCGTGGTTTGATGCAGGTGCTTACGCTAGTCTCTCTTGTGCAAGATTCTTCATCTCTGCATGACTGCAGCAACTAAGGATGGTGCAGAAAATAAAACTGTCGCTCAAAGTAATTCATCCATCATAAGATAGCGAACCCAACTTACAACTTCAGCGCCCAGGGTGGATGATATCGGTTGGGTAGCCTATCTTAAGGTGCATGAACTTCCAGGTCTGTTTCTTTTGGCCACAATGTATTTGAACTGCTTACTGTAGTTAAACCTCGGTCTCCATCAACAACTTTTACCTCCCGGTCTCCATCAACAACTTTTACCTCCCACACTTCTCTCCAACCTGACGACTGCTTGATGCCTCAGGATATCCCTATCTATCGATCCCTTCATTCAGTTAAGTTGTTCCATACTTTTCTTTCCTCCTTGTTTCAATCCAATATATACACATTAGTTACCGATCTCCCCATATAATCATCATTATTCTTCAGTAGCACCACGTTTCAAAAGATACTGTTCTCTTCCTTTCTGAACTACACTCCTGGAAATGGAAAAAAGGACACATTGACACCGGTGTGTCAGACCCACCAAACTTGCTCCGGACACTGCGAGAGGGCTGTACAAGCAATGATCACACGCACGGCACAGCGGACACACCAGGAAACGCGGTGTTTGCAATCGAATGGCGCTAGCTGTGCAGCATTTGTGCACCGCCGCCGTCAGTGTCAGCAAGTTTGCCGTGGCATACGGAGCTCCATCGCAGTCTTTAACACTGGTAGCATGCCGCGACAGCGTGGACGTGAACCGTATGTGCAGTTGACGGACTTTGAGCGAGGGCGTATAGTGGGCATGCGGGAGGCCGGGTGGACGTACCGCCGAATTGCTCAACACGTGGGGCGTGAGGTCTCCACAGTACATCGATGTTGTCGCCAGTGGTCGGCGGAAGGTGCACGTGCCCGTCGACCTGGGACCGGACCGCAGCGACGCACGGATGCACGCCAAGACCGAAGGATCCTACGCAGTGCCGTAGGGGACCGCACCGCCACTTCCCAGCAAATTAGGGACACTGTTGCTCCTGGGGTATCGGCGAGGACCATTCGCAACCGTCTCCATGAAGCTGGGCTACGGTCCCGCACACCGTTAGGCCGTCTTCCGCTCACGCCCCAACATCGTGCAGCCCGCCTCCAGTGGTGTCGCGACAGGCGTGAATGGAAGGACGAATGGAGACGTGTCGTCTTCAGCGATGAGAGTCGCTTCTGCCTTGGTGCCAATGATGGTCGCATACGACCAAGGCACACAGGGCCAACACCCGGCATCATGGTGTGGGGAGCGATCTCCTACACTGGCCGTACACCTCTGGTGATCGTCGAGGGAACACTGAATAGTGCACGGTACATCCAAACCGTCATCGAACCCATCGTTCTACCATTCCTAGACCGGCAAGGGAACTTGCTGTTCCAACAGGACAATGCACGTCCGCATGTATCCCGTGCCACCTAACGTGCTCTAGAAGGTGTAAGTCAACTACCCTGGCCAGCAAGATCTCCGGATCTGTCCCCCATTGAGCATGTTTGGGACTGGATGAAGCGTCGTCTCACGCGGTCTGCACGTCCAGCACGAACGCTGGTCCAACTGAGGCGCCAGGTGGAAATGGCATGGCAAGCCGTTCCACAGGACTACACCCAGCATCTCTACGATCGTCTCCATGGGAGAATAGCAGCCTGCATTGCTGCGAAAGGTGGATATACACTGTACTAGTGCCGACATTGTGCATGCTCTGTTGCCTGTGTCTATGTGCCTGTGGTTCTGTCAGTGTGATCATGTGATGTATCTGACCCCAGGAATGTGTCAATAAAGTTTCCCCTTCCTGGGACAATGAATTCACGGTGTTCTTATTTCAATTTCCAGGAGTGTATTTACCATCCACGCTTCAGTTGCGTACAAAGACTACAGACAAGCATCTTCAGAAAATGCTTCTTAACATTTACGTTTATATTCAATTATAGCAAATTTCTCGATTTTAGAAATATTTTACTTGCTATTGCCAGTATGCGTTTGATATTTTCTCAAATTTGCCGGCTCACTTATTTTGTTGATCAGGCAGAATCAAAAGTAGCGCATTGAGGCATCTTCTCGACGTTAAAAATCTCGAATGCGCAGATCAAACATCAGAACAGTGCTGATTTGCTACTTTGACAGTAGGAGTATAATGCATAAATAATTTGTTGCTCCAGAGAAGAAGTCAAACAAATGTTTTACAGACATGTTTTTGGAAGGCTGAGAAAAAGGATGAATCGAGTGAGACGGACACTGCAAACAAGTGGATTATGTACCATGACGTAGCGCCGAGTAGCCGCGTGTTGTCACGGTCCGCGCGGCTCCCCCTGTAAGAGCTTCGAGTCCTCCATCGAGCCTGGGTGTGTGTGTCGTCCTTAGCGTAAGTTAGTTTAAGTAGTGTGTCAACTTAGGGACCGATGACCCCAGCAGTTTGGTCCCATAATACCTTACCCTCAAATTTCCAGTTTTTGCACGACCAATTCCAACACGCTATTTTTTTTTTTTTACCTCAAAAGGCATTCCTGCTGTTTCGCAGCCCACCTGTTCACCTGATCTGAGTCCTTGTGACTGTTTTCCTGAAATTGACAAATGTCTTAAGAGGACGTCATAGTGGGATTCTGGAGAACATTCAAAAGAAAGTGACCGACATGTTAAAGGCCCTAACCATCTGAAGCCTTTCAGCGCTGCTACCAAGACTGGGAATAAGGACTCTGCCAGAGTATTGCTGCCGAAGTGAGCTAAACTACTTTGAAGAAGACAATAGTGTTGTTTGAAAAACAAGAAATAAATGAATAAAAACTTCGGTATCAGTCCCATTACTTTTCTCACATACCTCGCATGTATTTCTCAAGTTTTCAAAAGAATGGTTTTCAAACAATATATTTTTCTGAATTACAATATCTTCGACATTTTACTAAATGCATGTAATAAGCAGTGATGCAGACAAATGATTATTATTATACTAAAACATGTAATATACTTTATTATTGTCATTGTCCTCTGCTGCGCTTAAAGTTAGCGTGTCGGCTAGTCAAATCTGAGGGAGGGCGTGATACAGTAATAAACGGTACTCCCTAACCCACACCCCCAAACCCACACAAAGATAAAAAATTTTAAAAAAACTAATCATGCACCAGTTTGCACAGGTACCGAACTTCAGCCGCCTGTTGATTTTCAGAGAAATGGAGTTACCTGCGACTATGTGAGTGTTTGCCCACGGAAACGGACTGTAAAACAGTGCCACCTTACAAACAGGCACCTGCTGTGATTCCCTATGAATGACTCAGCCAGAGTGTGTCACGTCTCGTTAAAACTGCGCTGTACACGTGCGGTGTGTGACACGGCAAACAGCTGAATCAGACATCCTGTAATGGTGTCATACACGTCACAGCCATTATGAAGCGTTCTTACAGACAGATGTAGCAGCCACACGCGGCAGTGTGTGCGTGGACTGCAGTCCTGACAGGCCTGGTAGATTTCACAGGGCGCTACCGCTACAGACAGGGAGAATCGAGACCTCTCGTGGTTAAGCTGCTGGACGGGATTTTACTTAATTGACTTCTTTTGTCCAGCCCAACTATGTGCTCCATCTCTTATAACCTCGTCGTTGACAGGACGTTAAACCCCAATATTCCTTACTGGAAAAGAGATGTATTCTTGAGGTAACTGCAGAATATTGGTGTATGATATTTCGTTCACTTGTTTTGTAAAAAAATGAAATGATCGTGTGGCACTGTTTCCCGGAAGGGCTCGTAAGGGGAAGTTCGGCCGCCGGTTGCAAGTATTATTTCAGGGGACGCCACATTGGGCGACTCGGGCGTTGTGATGAAGAGATGATGATGAGGATAACACAACACCCAGTCCACGGGCGGAGAAAAGTCTTCAACTCGGCCGGGAATCGAACCCGAGCCCACTGCACGGTAGTCAAGCAAGTTACCTCTCAGCAAAGTAGACGGACAGTTGTTCTGTAACTACTGGTAGGCTATAGCAGCAATAAGTTATCGTTCGTTATCATGTCATATCTGTGCAGCAATTTGATATATAGCTCTAAAACTGTTATGGTGCAGTGAATTAGTCGATCATATTTTCGTTGAACACGTAACCGATGTGTCATCAAAATGTGAAATACCTACATTTGAAGACATCTACGGGATGCGTCCGTTGTGATATAATACACTTTAGAATATGGTTAAGAAGGATAAGAGCATTAATTTCATATAGATGACACTTCTTTGTGAAATACCCCCACAAAAAATCTAAGTTACGGATATTAATTGGTTTAATATACTTTTTACATATATCTGTACCCGGCTGGACACTGAAAGGACATGACAAAAGATACCTAGTTCCTCCGCTGGCTGTGGTAACGTCTCGACTCACTGGGGTGTTCGTCCCAAGTCATTCAGAAAAAATAAACAGAGGAAAATTCTTGCGTGATTTTTACTAGGAGAATTTATTTTCATATATACCATTTTTTAGGTGTTCCGTTCTGAAAACAATTTACAGACTTAAAAAATGTATGAAACAGGAAATGAAGGATAACTCTTCACAACTATGTTCCTTTATTCATTACAGTTCTCATAGTATTATAATTATGAAAGGAAAAAGCGTTTGTCATTGGTAAAACAGTAAAAATAGTTCGCTTTACCGTATATGATTTTTGGACGACCGGAACGATGTAACATTAACAAGGTGAGGAAAAAACTAAAAAAGGACTTAAAATTTACTACAGTCAGATGGCATTTTTAATTTGATCTTTTTTGCGCAAAGGTTTGAAATTTACTTGCTGCGGATGGAATTTTTTGATGAACGCAGTAAAATTTTTCTTCCACGTTAAAAGAAAAATACAAACAAAATGTCGCCTGGTAACGTGCTTGCCTCCCATGGTGCGGGCCCGGGTTCGATTCCCGGCCGGGATGGAGATTTTATCCGCTCGTGGAGTGGGTGCTGTGTTATCGTCATCATCAATTCATTCTCATCACCGGCACGCGAATCGCCCAATGTGGCGTCTACTGCAGTAATACTCGGAATCGGCGGCTTAACTTCCCCGGTCGGGGCCTTCCGGCCAGCAATGCAACGCGATTTACGCAGGAAATAAATTTATATAGTAGCTTCTTCATTCTTAAAGTTTCTTGAATTGTACCGTTGCGGTATTTAGATCTCTTAAAGGAGTAGAGAGATGGTTCAAATGGCTCTGACCACTATGGCACTTCATATCTGACGTCATCAGTCCCCTAGAACTTAGAACTACTTAAACCTAACTAACCTAAGGACATCACACACATCTTTATTTTAACACATCCACGCCCGAGGCAGGATTCGAACCTGCGACCGTAGCGGTCGCGCGGTTCCAGACTGTAGCACCTAGAACCGCTCGATCACTCTGGTCGGCTACTGGATTGGAGGAGGCACTCTTTTATAAGAATTCGAAATATTTATGCTTTTGTTGTTTTGAAGTTTCAGTCTCACTGTCAGACGTGACAGGCCATTAGTAAGTGCGTAGCAATCTTATCAGTGTAGAATTTCATTGACGATAGGTTTATTGGTGGATTCCTTGCCTGCAGCTCGAGCATCTGGTACAGCCGTTTTGCAATGCTGTCGACGTTCGCGTTCAAAATTTTGTTAACCTTCTCTTAAGATACGATATGCTTTGCAATGACATTGTGGACCATTAGTGACGACTGCGCAAGGCATTTGATGAAACGTCCACTTTTCGAATAAGTCCTGCACGCATCGCTCATTGCGTATGTTCTTACATTATCGCACTTATCACGTAATAGGCGTAGCCGTCTGTCGGCGAGGAGCTGCAATGCCCCTCCGGACGTTTATCTCGTTTGGAGCCGTCGGCATGAGGCTGCGGAACGCAACCAGCCAGCCGCTGTGAGTCAACGGGACGTGGGGCGAAGCTAGCAAACCAGCGCGGTGCAGCAGATAACAAGAGCCGGCCCGCGTTCCCAGAAGCGTGCGATAGTCGCCAACCTGCCGTTATCTCTGCTCGCCCCTGCGCTCGGACGTTCTCTCAGTCGCTGTCTAAACTATTCGTGCTTGTGTTCTGGAATGCACGTCGCGTCAGAAGGCACAGCACGAACCCGAAAATCAGATTTCCTGGTACTGACACATCGCTCTTGAATGCTACGGCGTATTTAACACTCTGAAAATAAATAAATTCGGACCTAGCTCTGTAAGGCACCTTACAGTGTATAGAGGAGGGTGACTATTACACCGCTATTTCCCCTTTGCTTCACCATTATCTCCGACAAACAGCAGAGCAAACATTATCTTCTGGCCAGCAATGAGTGAGCCACGCCACTTTCTTACCTCCCCCCCCCCCCCCCTCCCCCTCCGACCCCGTCACTCATTTCATTAATTGAGTTTCTATCACATATCTATTTGTCTGGCACCACATCTCACTCATACACTGTTGCCACTGTCCCCCATTTAAGTCTAGCAGACTGTAATCAGCCTTTGTTGATCCACCTAGCGTGAACTAATGTAAACTCTGTTTTTTTCTACTATTTATGTGGTATCCCCGAATGAAGTCATTCAGCATTTATTGTGAGTGCAGTTGCGCCACATAGTCACTGTCAAACATGCTGAAAGAAAAGTCACCAGTAACAGACCTTTGCAGGCCGGGGTGGCCGAGCGGTTCTAGGCGCTACAGTCTGGAACCGCGCGACCACTACGGTCGCAGGTTCGAATCCTGCCACGGGCATGGATGTGTGTGATGTCCTTAAGTTAGTTAGGTTTAACTAGTTCCAAGGTCTAGGGACTGTTGACCTCAGAAGTTAAGTCCCATAGTGCTCAGAGCCATTTGAACCATTTTTGAACAGACCTTTCAAATCTTAAACGTAAGGGCACGCTAGAACGATATGTTGCGACATGCTGGAACATAATCTTCGTTGATCCATTATAGATCGTGGGACGACGGCTGGCATGAACTCCTTGATGTAATAATTTACCAAGAGCCGTATGATTTGTAGAAGTTTATTTTATTTTATAAACTTCTATGTGCTGCTACCAGTTTCGGCATTACATAGATGCCATCTTCAGGCCCCACTCGTCATAGTCGTAAAATCGCTATACACGCTATATATCCCCTGGCCGCCAAGAGCTGTTGCAGGACGATTGATTCACGGATCCAGTTATATGGCTCCTTTCGTGTATAGCGATTTTACGACTATGACGAGTGGGGCCTGAAGATGGCATCAATATAATGCCGAAACTGGTAGCAGCACATAGAAGTTCATAAAATAAAATAAACTTCTACAAATCATACGGCGGTTGGTAAATTATTACATCAAGAGGATAGTCCCCAGCAGTCTGAAACCAACGAATGCGGCGGTATAGATATATCCGCTATTTGATACAAATAACTAATACAATAGCGACAAACAGCTTGAAAGAGCATCTACAATTCACACCGACGTTTTTTTTTTCGATATATCGGCTTTCGGGCCTTGCCTATTCAGCTATCTCAACGCTAATGTCATGTATGATGATAAGAAAGTAAGGACAACACAAGATCTTTTCCCGGAGAGGAGAAAATTTTCTGACAGAGAATCGAACCCGTGCCTCCCACCTGAGTACTTCGCAGGAGCCGAGGCGGACTTCCACCGAAGTACAACGGCGTTGCAGCCAATGTGGTGGACTGTTTACAATGGCGGTAAAATGGGAGCTTCAGAGTATAAAGATGCTAGTATGTGGACTCGATATCACATGACTGTAGAAATTGTATGCGCAAAGGACGAATGTGACAGACATACGTTTGTACTAAATGTAAAAGAATGAACAAATAGAACAGAATGTCAATTAAAAGTAAGTAATGGCTGCACATATAGCCTAAGTATGTGCACATCTAATTGTAACTGACACTTCATATGGTAAAACCGAAGTTACTTGCGGTGGCCGAGCGGTTCTAGGTGCTTCAGTCCGGAACTGCGCGACTGCTACGGTCGCAGGTTCGAATCCTGCCTCGGGCATGGTTGTGTGTGATGCCCTTAGGTTAGTTCGGTTTAAGTAGTACTAAGTTCTAGGGGACTCAGAGTCATTTTAACCCTTTTTTTCTCTCGTTCTTGGGGACTGATGATCTCAGATATTAAGTCCCATAGTGCTCAGAGCCATTTTTTTAAGTTACTTGCCCACTCACGGGAACCAATATCTTAAAACACGAGGGTAAAAGGTCAAAAATCCTAAATGTAAATTAAAGACGGAGGTCTAAATACGTAAAGGATACACATAACGACCTACTGGCTGTGCCACACCATGCATGTGATGTGCTAATGTGAACGTTCTCATTTGACTATGACATTAATTTATTTTCACAATTGCAATAGATATAAATAATATTTTAGCAACTAGACTCGGAATGGTATCATTTCTCATAGCAACGCTACGACTGTGGATCAAGTCCTCATCAAAAATTTGTATTAAAGTTAGTTTCAAGTATTGCACCCATTTCAAATGTAAGTCTTTCTATAAAATCTGCATCGTTAATAAACATAAACTGAGATATGTAGAACGGTTTGTTAGATGTAAGAGAAGTCATGATGGCCCTAATCTTGTAAGGATAAATAAATCAATAACTAAAAATATACGATATAAATTCGCGAATAGTGCGAGAGGAACCGACTACACGGGTAATCCGCTATATGAGTTATAAATTTTTCGGGGGGAGGTTATTTCTGCGAGATGTAAATGTAAGGAAGTAATACGTTTTCAGACTCTTCTCGGAATTTTATCAAAAAACCTCTCCCTGACGCGCATTGACAAAATGTTTCGATGCTAGTTCTTTTTTTGTTTTGTGATTAGAGAATCCTATTCTAGAGACAGACGAAACGAAGTTCTCAAAAACGCCAGGAGAAAGTGATATTTGAGGAAGCGAGCTTAGAGCTGGTAGTGGCGCCGCTCGCTGGCGGCCTGTTTACTCTGGGAACAATTGGGGATGCGGGCGATCGTGTTATTACTGCAACTGCACCTCGATCCGCGGAGCTTTCGCTATCAATGACGCTTTAATCCAGTCGGCGGCCGGCGGGGGCGGATTGGCGAAGCCGTGGCGCGCCCGCCCCCACCGCCAGAAATAACAACAAAAGGATACGGCGGGCGCGCGGGAGGCGGCCAGTAAATGGATTAAACAGCAGAAACAAAAACAGCCCGTGTTATTGTTGGGCCAGTGCAAACCAGCGGAGCCCCCGCCGCCGCGACGGACTACCGCGCATGTGCTTACTTCTTCTCCAGCCGCTGTGCGCTTAAGCAGGACGCCTGCAGGTTCGTATACCATTGATGTTGGAAACGTCATGGTCACCTCATTTGTTCTATTCTAGATCAATCTTTTCAAATGGAGAGCTGGACAGACTGGGGCAGTTGAATTTAAATATGTAGGCTTCCGCGATCGGTGACAATCTTATTAAAATGCTTCTAGGTGTACTCCAGCACATAGCCCGAAGAAGGCAGCTGCAGCTCGAGCGCCGGCTTCTGTAGCCGAGCGGTTCTAGGTACTTCAGCCTGGAACCACGCGACCCCTATGGTCGCAGGTTCGAATCCTGCTTCGGGCATGGATGTGTGTGATGTCCTTAGGATAGTTAGGTTTAAGTAGTCCGAAGTTCTAGGGGACTGATGACTTCTGATGTTAAGTCCCATAGTGCTCAGACTCATTTGAATTTTTGCAACTCGGGCAAAACGTCGCTACTTGTAGTATTTTAGCATTCCACGTATTTTATGAGATAGCGCGGCAGTAAACTCAGTAAGATTTGGATTAGATTTATATGTTTTAGGTTAAAATCACAATGAATCAATTGAGGCTGTAGAACATTTTGTTACAATTAAAATTGTATTAACTCTTTTGAACAAGGCTTGTCTCGAATTTATGTTCAAATGGCTCTGAGCACTATGAGACTTAACATTGGAGGTCATCAGTTCCCTAGAACTTAGGACTATTTAAACCTAACTAACCTAAGGATATCACACACAGCCATGCCCGAGGCAGGATACTCGTTTGATTGGAGGATGAGTGGACCTGGGACCGTTCTGGAGGAACTGGAACAATAAATCCGCGTCTCCCCTGGCCAGGATTGAACCTGGTACCTCCAGGGCCGGATTCTTGTTCTCTACCTGTACATCACCACAGCCACGAGTCCACATACTCTACACCGGCATCTTACTTCGGTTCAAAAGTGGCTGTGAGCACTATGGGAGCTAACTGCTGAGGTCATGAGTCCCCTAGACCTTGGAACTACTTAAACCTAACTAACTTAAGGATATCACACACATCCATGCCCGAGGCAGGATTCGAACCTGCGATCGCAGCGGTGGCGTGGTTCTAGACTGTAGCGCCTAGCACCGCTCGGCCACCCTGGCCGGCTATCTTGCTTCGTCTGATACTTTCATGGTGAAAATATATGCCATGCAGACGTACTACCGAAATGTCCCTGTATCAGTAAAATCATTTATCACAGTCATATAGCGCCCCAAACTTATGGTATAAGGAAGTAGTATTCGCAAACTGGTGCACACGAAAGGCTTGGATTACAAGACACTTGCTCGACCGATTCTTGAATACTAATCATCAATATGGGACTTTTACCTGGTTGGATTAATGGAAGAGACAGGCACGATCCAACGAAGAGCGCCCCATTTCTTCACAAGGTCGTTTAGTCGACGCGAGGACATTACGGAGATGTTCAGTAAACTGCAGTGGTAGACCTTACAGGAGAGGCATTGCTCCTCACAGTGATGTTTGCTGTTTAAATTCCGAGAGAGCATATTCCGGGGAGAGTTATTCAACATGTTACTCTCTCCCACGTACGTCTCGCGAAATGAACGAGAAAATCCGTGAAATTAGAGCTAACGCTGAGGTTTACCGATAATCGTTCTTCCCACGCGCTGTTTGCGAATGGAACGGCGAAAGAGGGGAAATAAAATGGTACCAAAAGTAGACTCCGTCACAGACCGGAGGGTGGCTTGCGGAGTATACGTGTAAATATAAAATAGCTGTCCATTGGGAGGAAGGGCATTCCGAGATGACCTGCGTCCAGCTCCGAGTAAGAGCCGCTTGTTCCGTGTCTGCCGGTCCCACGTTAGCGCCGCCTTGTCAGCTTTTCCGCGCTCGGACTGCACAGAAGACGGACGGGGCAGGACTGTGGGAACAGAGCGAGCCCCACTTCCGCCGGACAAGGCGACTCTTCAGCCCGCCACGGCCGCCAGATAGGCTCACACTTCCCAGGCGACGCGCTTCGCGGGGCACCAAATTCCACACTTACACGCTCTCTGCCCAGTAGCCGACCGGCCTGCCTTCGTGAGCAGCCTGGGTTTCTCTTTCTCATGTCTACGGCCACTCACTGCCGTAACGTTTTCGCCAGGAGCAGGGCCGTATTTAGAATCTACAAAGTCCTAGACTGAACCTATGGTACAAGTCCTACCTGAGGAAATTTTTTATAATCTCTTACTCTCATGGTCGCAGAAACTGCAGTCTTTTTTTGGCCTCACCAGACAGCTTCCCACACAGAGTTCTCTCCTTGGCAGCTTCATCCTCTGCTCCAAGTATTTGAAGATCCGAGACCACCTGGTCTCTCAATATTATTTTTGGCCTGCCTAAAGGTCTTCGACTGTTGGGTTTCTACTCTAACCCTTTTCTCAGTCTTGATCCTTTCTTTCTTCTATAGACGTGGTGGCTACCCCATTTCAGTCTCCTCGTCATGGCTTCTGCAATATCTGGTTCATTATGCACCTCCCTGAGCTCCCTGCTCTTTCTTATTCACCATTCTCCTGCCTCACTAATTTGTCTAAATATCTTATTTTATTTTAAAGCACCCTTATCTTTCTGTCTGTTTGCTTATCTATTATGGATCTTTCTACCCTATAGAGTAATAGTGGTCTGGTTATAATTCTATACAGAGTGGTCAGAAATTGTCTGAAAAACTTGTTAGGATGTCGTAGGGTGTAATGTGCCGAGAAATAGCTGTTAAGGAAAAAAATTCGATACTTTGCACTGTTTCCAAGTTAGTTAACATTGAAGTTTGCCAGTCACACCATTGTGCGCACAAATTCAAAAGGCCCGTCAGGCACAGTTAGTGTCAGTTTTTCTCATAGCGTAGATGATAAATTGTGAGTCTGCTCAGCCTTTCGCTCAGGTTCGATCATTATTACCGTTCCATGTCCAATTCTCTAATCGCTCTCTTGTTCGCTTTTAGGCGACCAAACAAAGAACACGTCTGGCGGGCCGCTCGAATTTACGTCCGTAGCAGCCTGACTAGCTAACTTCAACGCTAATTAACTCAGAAACGGTGCAACGTACCGAATGTTTTTCTTAAGTTATTCCTCAGCACAACCTATCTTGCAACACCATTACGAACTTTTCAGACTATTTTGAACACCCTCTACATCGTTGTATTGCACCTTCCTAAAAAAACAATTTGCATAACAGTAATTTTTTGAGTCAATTTAATGCTCTGGATATTAACCCACAAAAATTGCATCGTACTATTTACCATGTAATGAATTGATGAGACGTAAAAAAATGATAAGATAGCTTTTAAAATCTTCGTTCCTTTTCTGGCGAATAGTCTGCATTTTGCAGCGGTCCATAATAATAAATCA